>NC_084645.1:10496081-10751081 GCF_019802595.1 Syngnathoides biaculeatus | reverse complement strand
TCCTTGAGCCATTACCTTATCGTGGTGGAGTGGTTTGTGTGTCCCATTGATCCTAGGAGTTGTCCGGGGCCTCACACCCCTGGTAGGGTCATCAACGGCAAAAAGATAGTAGGTGAGGGACCAAACAAAATGCAGCTCCATAAACCCCTATGACGAATACAAATATTGGATGTAGGTTTCCCTTGCCCAGACGTGGGTCACTGGGGGTCCCCCTGGAGCCAGGCCTGGAAGTGGGGCATGAAGGCAAACGCCTTGTGGTCAGGCCTGCACCCATCCGCGTTTGCTAGGCACAGCCTGAAAGGGTAACTTGGGCCCCCCTTCCTTTGGGCTCACCACCTACAGGAGGGGCCATAGTGGTCAAGTGCATTATGAGCTGAGTGGTTGCCAAAGACAGGAACCTAGGCGATCTGATCCACGATACATAAGCTGGCTCCAGGGATGTGGAATGTCACATCTCTGGCAGGGATGGGGCAGATGTTTGTGTGCGAGATGGAGAAGTTCTGACTAGATATAGTCGGGCTCAACTCCACACTCAGCTTGGCCTCTGGTACCAATCCTCTTGAAGGGGTTAACTCTCTTCCACTCTGGAGTTGCACACAGTAAGAGGCGCAGAGTAGGTGTGGGTATAATTATTGACCCCCTGCGTCAGTCCCTGTACGTTGGGGTTCACCCTGGTGGATGAGAGGGTAGCCTCCCTCTACCTTCGGGTGGGGGAACAGGTGTTAACTCTTGTTTGTACCTATACCCGTAACAACAGTTCTGCTGGGGTACTTTAATGCAGAACACGAGCAATCTTCTGTTACTGGACTTCTGTGCTCATCACGGGTTGTTCATAACATACATCATGTTAAAAAATAAGGGTGTCCACATATGCATTTGGCACCAGGACACCATAGGTTGCAGGTCAATGATTAACTTTGTGGTTGTGTCATCAGACTTGCGACTGCATGTCTTGAACACTCCTCTGAAGAGAGGAGCGGAGCTATCAACTGACCTCTTCCGAAATAACTTTGCTCATGTTGCACGGGATACAGGAGACATTGAATTTGAGTGGACCATGTTCTGTGCCGCCATTGCTGAGTTAGCAGATCGGAATTGTGGCTGTAAATTGGTCGATGCCTCTCGTGAAACTATTGGTGGACACCAACAGTGAGGAATGCCATCAAGCTGTAAAAGGATTCTTATTGGGCATTTTTTCCCTGTGGGACTCCTGAGGTACCAGCTGGCCAAGCGGAATACAGCTCTGGTGGTTGCTGAAGCAAAAACTCTGGCATGGTTGGAGTTCGGTGAGGCAATGGAGAAAGACTTCCAGATGGATTCAAGGAAATTCTGGTCCAGTATCCAGCATCTTAGAAGGGGGAGCAGTACACCATCAACATTGTGTATAGTGAGGATGGGGTGCTGCTGACCTTGACTCGAGATGTTGTGAGTTGGTGGGGAGTATACTTCGAAGACCTCCTCAATTCCACAGACACACCTTCCTATGAGGAATTGGGGTCTGGGTTCCCCGAGATGGGCTCTCCTATCTATGGGGTTGAGGTCACTGAGATGGTTAAAGAGCTGTATGGTGGCAAGACCATGGGGATGGATTAGATTCTTCCAGAGTTCCTAAAGGCTCTGGATGTTGTGGGGCTGTACTGGTTGACATGCCTGTGCAACATCGCATGAACATCGGGGACAGTGGCTTTGGATTGTCAGACTGGGGTGGTGGTCCCCCTTTTTAAGAAGGGGAACTGGAGGGTGTTCTCCAACTATAGGAGGATGACACTCCACAGCCTCCCTAGAAAGGTCTATTCAGGGTTGCTGGAGAGGAGGGTTCCTCGGGAAGTTGAATCTCAGCTTCAGGGGGAGAAAATGGGATTTTCATCGTGGCTGTGGAACAGTGTACTGACCCTACATCCTCGGCATGGTCCTCGAGGGTGTATGGGAGTTCACCCAACCAGTCTACCTGTGTTTTGTGGACTTCGGGAAGGCTTTCGACCATGTCCCTTTGGGAGTCCTGTCGGGGGGTACTTTGGAAGTATGGCGTATCAAACCCCCTAACACAGGCTTTTCAATCCCTGTACTACCGGTGTCAGAGTCTCCATTGTCAGCAGTAAATCGGACTCGTTTCTGGTGAGACATAGACTCTGCCAAGGCTGCTGGCCCTCTATCACTGATTCTGTTCATAACTTTTATCGACAGAATCTCTAGGCAGAGCCGAGGCATAGTGCGGGTCCGGTTTAATGTCCTCTGTATTGCAGCTCTGCTTTTAGCAAATTATTTGGTTCTGTTGGCTTCATCAAGCCGTAATCTCCAACTCCCACTGGAGTGGTTCGGAGCAGAGTGTGAAGTGGCTGGGATGAGAATCACCACTTCCAAATCTGAGAGCATGGTCCTCAGTCTTGTTCAGAAGTGAGGGATGAATGGAACAGGAGATCGGTGGAGCATCTGCAATGATACAGACTTTTTATTGCTTGTGGTAAAGAAGGTACTTAGTCGAAAAGCGAAGCTCTCAATTTACCTGTCGATCTACATTCCTACCCTCACCTATGGTCACGAGCTTTGGGTCTTGACCGAAAGAACAAGAGAGAGAAATAAGGTGAGAATTTCGGTCATCCGGAAGGGGCTCAGAGAAGAGCTGCTCCTCCTCCGCATTCAGTGGAGTCAGATGAGGTCGTTTGGACATCTGATTCAGATGCATCCCCGGTGAGGTGTTCCAGGCACGTCTTAACTGAAAGAGATCCCAGAGATTAACTGGGACACGTTGAAGAGAGTTTGTTTCTCGGATGGGCTGAGAACATGAAGTGGCTGGGTAAAGGGAAGTCTGGGTGTCCCTGCTAAAGCTACTGCCCCTGCGACGAGACCCGGATAAGTGGTGCAAGATGGATGGATGGATAGACAGACAGACAGATAGGCAGGCAGGCTGACTGTCAGTGAAATTAGAATATCTATGTATTTTCTTTTCACAGGTCTTGAAGTCCTAAAGCAAGAGACCGCAGTGGTGGAAAGGGTTCCCATCCTCGGACTCTACCAAACGCCGTCTGATGGCGGAGGACGTATTGCTTTATACGGTGACTCGAACTGTATAGATGACAGCCACAGGCAAAAAGGTAGCTTTGGTTCTGTTTTGTATTGTACCTTTGATTTGGATTTTTTTAAGAAGGCTTTTGGAATCCAGAATCAACAATTTTTTTCTGTTTTATATGTCATTCAGACTGTTTCTGGCTATTAGACGCTCTACTTCAATACACGTCTTACAGCATGACACCTCCTAGCTTAAGCCATTCCCACAGTAGGATGCCACCTCCCATGGGGACCGAGCACCCAATGCCACAGAGATTGGAGGGTAAGTAAGGAAGATACAACTGATTGTGATAGAGTAGACCGGGCTCTACTACAAATAGCAAAACCTTGCGGTTAATTGACACCCATTGTAATTAAAATATACATTTTATACATGTATAAAACATATAAAGTGTGTTGACGCCAAAAGTTTATATATACAGTGCCTTGTGAAACTATTCGCCCCCCTTGAATTTTTCAACCTTTTGCCACATTTCAGGCTTCAAACATAAAGGTGTAAAATTTTCATTTTTTGTTAAGAATCAAGTGGGACAAAATTGTGAAGAGGAACAAAATTTATTGGATTTTTTTTAAATACTTTTTTAACAAATAAAAGACTGAAAAGTGTGGCATGCAATATTATTCGGCCCCTTTACTTTCAGTGCAGCAAAGTCACTCCAGAAGTTCAGTGAGAATCTCTGAATGATCCAGTGTTGACTGATGATGATATAATACAATCCACCTGTGTGTAATCAAGTCTCCGTATAAATGCACCTGCTCTGTGATAGTCTCGGGGTTCTGTTTAAAGTGCAGAGAGCATCGTGAAGACCAAGGAACACACCAGGCATGTCCGAGATACTGTTGTAAGTTTATACAAGTCTGATTTAGATACAAAAAGATTTCCCAAGCTTTAAACATCTCAAGGAGAACTGTGCAAGCAATCATATTGAAATGGAAGGAGTATCAGACCACTGCAAGTCTACCAGAACCCGGCCATCCCTCTAAATTTTCATCTCGAACAAGTAGAAGACTGATCAGAGATGCAGCCAAGAGGTCCTTGATCACTCTGGATGGAATGCAGAGATCGAAAACTGAGGTGGGAGAGTCTGTCCGTAGGACAACAATCAGTCGTACACTGCACAAATCTGGCCTTTATAGAAGAGTGGCAAGTAGAAAGCCATTTCTCAAAGATATCCATAAAAAGTTTCGTTTAAAGTTTGCCACAAGCCACCTGAGAGACACACCAAACATGTGGAAGAAGGTGCTCTGGTCAAATGAAACCAAAATGGAACTTTTTGGCCACAATGTAAAATGATATGTTTGGCATAAAAGCAACACAGCTCATCACCCTGAACACACCATCCCCACTGTCAAACATGGTGGTGGCAGCCTCATGGTTTGGGCCTGCCTTTCTTCTGCAGGGACAGGGAGATGGTTAAAATGATCCAAAACATAAAGCCAAATCTACAACGGAATGGTTCACAAATAAATGTATCCAGGTGTTAGAATGGCCAAGTCAAAGTCCAGACCTGAATCCAATCGAGAATCTGTGTGCAGACCTGAAGACTGCTGTTCACAAACACTCTCCATCCAACCTCACTGAGCTCGAGCTGTTTTGCAAGGAAAAATGGGCGAGAATTTCAATCTCTCGATGTGCAAAACTGATTGAGACATACCACAAGCGACTTGCAGCTTTAATTGCAAAAAAAGGTGGCGCTACAAATATTTAATGCAAGTGGGCCAAACAATTTTACATGGGGCATGTAAAATTGAAATTTACTTTTCAGGTTTTATAAAAAATAAAATATCCAATGAGTTTCGTTGCACTTCACAATTGTGTCCCACTTGTTGATTCTTGACAAAAAAAAATGTAATTCTATAACTTGGTTTGAATCCTGAAATGTGACGAAAGGTTGAAAACTTCAAGGGAACCGAATACTTTCACAAGGCACTGTATATCAGATGGGATTTTTCCGTTTAAAGACGCAATTCTGTCTTTTTAAATTGCATAAATAATTTTTTTTTCATTTTTCTGCAATATTCCGACTGTAACCCGTGCCAGAATCCACACTCATTCATTTTCCAATCCGACCTTTGCAAGCAAGGCGGGAGCGAGGCAGAATGTGATGCGCATCTGTTGATTGGTCGAATGTAGAACAGGCAGGTAATGGGCCCATTTGCAAGTGAACACAACGGCGGTGGAAAGATGAGGAAAGATGCTTTGCGAGTGAAAGAAATTGATAGAAATGTCAAAAATAAGTTAAGATGGGATTTGATGAAACTAGTAATCGTCAATCCCGTTGGAAAGAAGGAAGTTACCACTCTGTTAAGAGACTTTATTCGCAAAATCGTTCGACCTGGTAAACATTGTTCACGTATTGTCAGTATACTATTAACTATGGATCAAGAGGTTTCAAGGCATTGGAAGTTCACGCAAAACGACAAAAACACTTTGAAATCAACTAGAAGCAAGGAAAACGAACTTTTCCATAGCTGGTACATTTCGGATGTCAACCCAAGGCCAACAAACCTAACGGACTTCATCCCCTACTTCCACTACTCCTGGTATTGAGAGGCAAGATCCACTGAAACAACCAACCCCAGTTGCAGGCAGGATCTTAACAAAACATGACATTAACAATTGTCAAATTCATGCATTTCATTTATTTACAAAAACGAGAAATTTAAAACCTTTTTGAATGGATATGATATACACGTTTTGAAAGCACGCTTGCATGCCATGATGCACATCTAAATTCAATTTTGTTTCACTTCTAGTAGTTTACTTAGTTGAATTTGTATTTGAATTTAAATTTTTTTGGGGTAAAGGTATGCACCTAAATAAAGAACATATTGTGTACATTTTGAAAACGGAATAGCATTTATTTATAGATGTACTAGATACATTTAATTCATAATACAATTTATAAAACTTGCACGTTAAAATTGGTGATCATCCTTTGATCATGCTTGCAGCCCCCATACATTGCAAAACATTTCATTTTTTTGTTTCACTGTGAAGTCAAATCAAACCAAACCTCCTGTTTCAGTTCAGTCAGGATCACCTTAATTATTTAATTTTGTTGAATGCCACAATAGTGAGAAGAGAGAATTTTATTTTTCTTTTCTTCAAGTTCAAAACTTTACATACACAAAAATCCTGTGTCCTTAAAAAAACACAGGGAAGCACAGGTGATGAGGTCATGGCTTTGGAATCTCCTGCTAGGTTAACTGATCAGACGTGACTTAATTGACGGCACACCTGAGGATGTATTTAAGGCCACACCTTAAAAGCTCTGCTTCCTTGTTTGAAATCATGGGAAAATTAACAGAAATCAGCTAGTAAATCAGAGAAAGAATCGCGTGGTTAATTCTTCAGTGCAATTTCTGGATGGTTGAAGGTGCCACGTTCATCTGTTGAAACAATTATACACACGTATAAACATCATAGAAATGTCAAGCCTTCACACTGCTCAGGAAGGAGACTGTCTCTGTGTTCCAGAGATGAATGTGTTTTGGTCCAAAATGTGCGAAGCAACCCCAGAACAAAAGCTAAAGATGTTATGAAGACGCTGGATGATTCACAGTGAAACGGGTCCTGCATAGACATGGGGTGAAAGGCCACTCATCAAGAATGAAGACACACTCCTAAAGAAACTTTTGAAAAAAAGCCAGATTACAGTTTCCAAAAAGACACTAAGACAAAGATCTTAACTCCTGGAGACATGCCCTGTAGTCTGAAGAAACTAAAGTGGAGCTGTTTGGCCGTAATGCCCAACGTTACATTTGGAGTAAAAAGCGGCAAGCTTTCCGACCTGAGAACACCATGCCAACTGTGAAGCATGGAGGTTCCAGCAACATGTTGTGGGGCTGTTTTGCTGCACCAAAATCAACCGCATCATGAAGAGAGAATGTTACATGGAGATATTGAGGTAATTTCTCCAGATGTCAGCCAGGAAGCTACAACATGAGGGCAAATGAGTCTGAATGAACAAAGTCCCTCAGCATACTGCCAAAATGGTTAAGAAGTGCCTTGAGGATAACAAATGGAGTGGCCATCACAAAGCCCTGATCTGAATCCCATTGAAAATTTGTGAGCGGATCTGAAAAGGAGTGTGAGAGCAAGGCAACCAGCAAACCTAACTCAGTTACACCAGTTCTTGCTGGAGGAATGGGCCACAATTCCAACAGAGTGCTGTCAGAAGCTTGTGGAAGGTTACCCAAAAGATTTGACCCAAGTCAACGAAATTCTACTCAATACTAAGCAAATGTATGTCAAATTTTGACCTCGAAGAAAATATAAAATTCTCCAAGACATTGTCACTCATTATTATGGCATTTAACAAAATAAAATAATTTTGTGGATCCTGACTGACCTGAAACAAGGAGAGCTGTAATCTGATTTGATTTCAGACAGTGAGGGAAAAAAATGAAATGTTTTTTGCACAATGTATATAAACTTCTGTAAACTGTATATACATTATATACATATGAGAGAGAGAGAGAGATAAATGACTTAACGGCGATCAGATCGATGTGATCGGTATCAGCCGATACTTAACATCTAATCGATGTGATCGGTATCAGCCAATAGTTAACATTTTATGCTTATCGGCTTTCATGTCATAATTCGCCGATCCGATCAATGTCATTGATTGGCTCCGCACAAGACGTTTGGTATTGCCTCTTCGACACGTATGAATCCAAAAGCTTGTTTATTTTTATTTTTTTCTTGTGGTGCAGTGGTGTAACTATCAGACGGCAAATCAAGTTTTTTTCAGTCTTGTTGGGAAAAAAAAACATCGTCAGTGAGGGACTATTTTGTGGTATCTCAGACAAACAGCATGCAAGTTATTTTAAGTCTGTGCAGAACTAAAGTACCTTGTCAGGAATGTCTTCTTCATGCTTCAAAAACAATTTTTTTTTTCCGGTCACTTGACTACACCAAGAGGAGCATGCTGTGTTCAAGTAAAGAGCGTGGGGGGAAGAAATAAATAAAATAAAGGAAAACTCAAATGGACATAAATTCTGGATAACACCTGTCCATATAGCTGAGATAGTGAGAAAGGTAGAGTAAGCATGTGAATAACAGTATTTGTAATTTAATTACAGTAAGTTAGTACCAGTTAAGTCCTTCGTAATGTTGATTTGACCAAAATGTATGTTTGTGGCCATCCTTGAGTGCCCCCTAGTGGTCATGGATGTTTTAACTTTTGTTTAAAATGCAAGAGAATAATTTTGAAGATACAGTACTCAGTGTAGAGTACACAACTATAAAAAATAAATTAACAAGTTATACACTAAATGAACAAGTCATGTAAATAGGCAAATTGTCACATCTTATGATCATTTTGGTGATTGCTTTTTTAAAACTTGATCAGTGATCAGCCCCAAAAATCATGTAAAGTCTCTCTCTCTCTCTCTCTCTCTCTCTCCTCTCTCTCTCTCTCTCTCTCTCTCTTCTCTCTCTCTCTCTCCTCTCTCTCTCTCTGTATAAACAAATACGTGTATGTGATGTGTGTGTGTGTGTGTGTGTGTGTGTGTGTGTGTGTGTGTGTGTATGTATATATATATATATATATATATATATATATATATTTTTTTTTTTTTTCACTACTGTGAAAACAGAAAATGTGTAACAGTCATGGTAATGTTGGTTATTTGATATATAGATGTTTTTTGTATGCAGCTACCTATACAGTAAAATAAGGCAATACATTTTAGGTTAAAAAAGAAATCCTCGATCCTCACAGAGCTTGTAAATATATATCACACACACACACACTCTTACACTTACACGCAGCGGGTACAGAAATGAAGCATGCGCAGACGGAACTTTGTCCAACGTTAATCCGAATGGCGAAAATTAACTTCTGATCTTTTAAATATGAATATAAAATATTTTATCCCGATGAAACTGACTGAAATTCCATTTGGCTTTGGCATGATTTTTCATGATTTCAGAGGCATTGGCAAGTCAAACCCCGATAATATTTATCACGACAGTATTTGGGAAAATTAGAATAAACTCTTCTTCTCTCCATCCATTCATCAAGGACTTCCGTTAAAGAAAAGAAGAGAATCGACAAAGCACATGTAGAAAACCGTCAGTATATAAACCTTCAGTAGTAAACACAATATGACATGAGCAAGTAAATGTTGGTAAGATAAAAAGAACACCATCAACCACTTTTCTTTCTGCAGTGTTCTTGCCAAGTTGGTTTGCTAGCATGTGGTGTAGTGACAAACTTCATTGTTTTTTTCAACATTTCATGAAGATCATGTTTTTTGTTTTTTACATTTTTTACTTTTTTTCCCACAAGTAAAGCTTATCAAATGCTGTTGTTGATAGAGCCTCAATATAACTTGAAGTAATTTATTAGTAAATATTGTACAATGTTTTTGTGAAAACATTTGTAGATGTATGAAGCACATAAAAAAAAAAATAAGGGGCTCTTGGTGTGAAATCCTCTTTCAATAAATGTTGTGGCGTGGAAAGCAAGTAGAGATTCCCATTATTTCCATCATTTTGTGGTAAAATTATCGCGATTGTAAACTAAAATAAAGCTTTATTTTCTCATATTGCATGCCCTTTTAGGGGGTCACTGTACATTTTATGTGGTTATATCTTTCTGTGGAAAAAATACCAGTACAAATAATGACAAACTTAAAAATGATCTCTTCCCCTTTTCATAGGTAATCATCTTTACCGCTATTCAAAAGTTCTGGAAGCTCATCTTGGGGACCCAAAGCCCCGCCCCCTACCAGCCTGTCCACACCTCTCTTGGGCAAAGCCGCAGCCAGTCAATGAGACGGCACCCAGGTGGGATTGAATAGACACCACTGATGTTCATCTGTACTTTCAAGATAGACATTTTAGTGATACACGTCTCTTTGTCAAGGGAATTTTGTTACATTTATGGATACTGTGGTCCATATATTTCACTGAATGTTCAGTTTAGCAGTGAATGCTTGACGAACCTTCATGAGGCATCAGAATACTTCAGCCATTGTTTTGAATAATGGTTCCTTTCTTGATTCTTAATTTCCCCAAATTTTTGAATTATGTTCTGTGTGCATAAAATTTGCATCATCTCTGATATGGCAAGTTTTATGCTTTTCTGACCATTTCAGAAACTGGCATAGCGAAAGCGGGCCGAGGACTGAATGTGATTGTTCAGAAATATAACAGTTTAGCAAGTGACCCATTCAAGAGCAGATTTGAAGGTTTTTTGTACTGTACTCACCTCACCTTCAACTAAATTGAGAAACAATGGAAAATACAGTTCTTGATAAACAAACCCAATTATTATTTATCTACCATGGTCCTGCCTGAAGTTCAAAATAGCACAACAACCATCCCCCAGGTTAAGGGTCAAGTGCACCTACCACTGTGCTATTTTCAGGACTCCAAAATATTTTTTTAAAATCTATAAATGCTATAAAAACTCTACAGTTTAGTAGCCGATATAAACTACAAAAATCTTCATCCAAACTCTGAGCTGACTTGTGATTCAATAAGGGGTTTTAATGGCGCTAACATGAGGGGTTTAAATTGTTGTTAAACCTTGTGGCAAAATATAAAGTGCTTCCCAAAATCGGTCTCATAGTAGAGCTGAACAGCGAGGATTTGGACGTCATCGCTTCCCGCTCCTCCCATAAATGATCCAAACCTCGATAGGCGTTTTGTGGAAATGCTCCCTTCCTTACACGACACACACTTAGAAGATTCTACACCTCTAGTTACATCACTACCGTTTAGCAAATGTAAAGAATCATAAATTGTTACTATTATGCACATTGCCAACTTTTTATTTTAGAGGTGGTTTGAGCTTGGAAATTGTGTTTTTCATCCTGTGTGTGCAATTCTCTGTGCTTTCAGTAACCTATGGAAGCACCAGAAGCTTCTGTCTGTGGATCTGGACAAGGTGGCACTGCCAAACGTGAAGCCTTACCGTCCGCAGGTCCGACCTTTATCTCCTGGGGAGAGTGGCGCCTGGGACATCCCTGGAGGTGAATTTCTGTTTCTTTTTTCAAACTGCGTTTTAAAATGTCTGTATCAAGGGATGTATACTTAATGAATGGAACATTTTTCATCTACGGTTCATATGGTTACAGGCATATATATCACTCTTAGAAATCCACTCATTGTCCCTTTCAAAGTAAAATATGATCTCAACACCAGTGGGAACAAGGCCCATCATTTTAATAGTCCACCATTAATGATGATCCACATACTGTTTTTGCAAAAGTCTCTTGAACTGAGAATTGGTGCCTGAAATTTTAACATTGACTATCTGGTACACATCGTTACCAAAATATGGTTGGTTACATGGAATAGTTTGCTTGATTCATGCAGAAACATAGCATGAAACAGTGGTTTTAGGTGAGGCGTACCTTTCCTGGGGGGATGCTAGTGAACGTCAGTGATTGTGCTGCATGAAATTTAGAAAGTTTAAAAAAAAAAACAAAAAAAAACCATGTTTTAATCTTGTGAGCTAAACTAACATTGGCAAAATAGACCAGAAATTAAGTTTTAAATACAGTGTAGGGGGAACGCAAATACAGTGTAGGGGTAACACTACACTAATGCAATGACTTATGCGTTGAATTGGTTTCATGACCACGATTGTAACAATCCAAACACTCCCATCATCTCTCCCAATTGAAATGAATGAAAATGCCAGAACTGTTCCATCCCTTGTGTGCTTTCTGTTGTGCCTGCTTTGGTCACTGAGGTACAACACTGTCAACATACAGATGTAACAAAGTGACTCAATAAGTCACAGTAATAGAGTAATCCCTCATTTTTTCCGGTTAATGGGGACCAGAAATCCCCGCAAAATGTGAAAAACTGCGAAGTAGTGTGTCAGAATGTGGACATTCAAAGTGTTTTTTTTCCCCCCAATATCGAAAGTGTCATTGTTTTATGTTTACACGACAAAATAAAACTGGCAGTGGCAGTAGAAATAGTGAAGTTACTCAAAGATGATGAATTTTGGAAATCGTAAGTGGCCTTATGTCAAGCTGAGTAATAATACAGTGACTGTGCATGTCTCCTTCAAGACTTTCTTGTATACCGTTTCAGCTGGCACCATTTCACGACAGTGTCACAAATTTTTGCTTCCATCGAGCAACAGCTATTATATAGAAAAACATTTAAGTCAAGGTACAGCTCTAGATAAAATGTATTCCATAGTAGCTTTGGCTAGTGTGCAATTTTGTTGGTTAAAAAGTCAATACTGCTCTAATAGACTATGCAATTTTTGTCTTAAATATCAAAATTTTCAGTCTGTGCAGGACTGAAGTACGTTGTTGGGAATGTCATCTACATGCTTCAAAAATTTTTTTTCGGTCACTTGAAGACTGTACACCAGGAGGAGCATGCTGTGTTCAAGCAAAGAACGTGGGGGGAAGAAATTGGATTTTGTCTCAAATCCATGTTTACAGTATATTCATGGTATCAAAAAATCCTGCTTCTGATATTTGATGTTCCGTTTCATCTCCACAGGAATAATGCCTGGTCGTTATAACCAAGAAGTGGGCCAGACCATCCCAGTCTTTGCCTTCCTCGGTGCGATGGTCGTCCTGTCATTTTTCGTGGTCCAGCTCACAAAGGCCAAGAGCAAACCCAAGCGGAGGAAACCCCGCATCAAACGGCCCACATACTTGCAGCAGACGACAAATGGGAAAACCCCCACAGTTTGACCAATTTGGACATGTGGTTGGACATCTGGATGTGACTACATCATGCAAAAATTGCTTAAGGAACTCTAACCTTGCCTCCACAATAATTTGTGTACACCAAGTGTCTTGAATGCGATGACCAGTTTTCGTGCCATTTGTCTACTCAAGCAGTCTATGTGCGTTTGTGGTGTTCATGAACTGTACACAAACAATTGGGCTCTCATCTATACAGGCTTTTTTTTTTAACCTTTCCTTTTCCTCTCTGCTAAGGAGATTGAGCAAATTGAAATGTTTGACTTTGTATTTATTACATTGTTTTGTACATGCACACACAGGCATACAAATGTGCACACTGCCCCCCCCCCCCCCAAAAAAAAAAAAAACAAGTATGTACTGGATACACAAAAGAAACACCTCACATCGACTTCCCATATCAGAACCTGATCTGAATCTGTTTCTATACCTGTATTTCATTTTATGTTTTCAGTTTTTAAACTTTGTAATCTAATTTCTGTTTGGATATTCTATTGACCTCCCCCAAAACAACAGCTTGTTTAATTATACTTCATCAATAAATGCAAATAAAGCGTAATGCAACATACTCTGTGTACTTAACTCCTAGGTAAGCTCCCATTTCAATACAGGGAGTCCTCGGGTTGAGACGGCCTCGACCCAAGACGTTTCGACTTTACAACGCCTGTCTCCCGTCTGCCATTTTGTCTGGCGAGTGCTTGTACACGATTGTGCACCGGGAGTACCTTCGCATTTTTCGCCCTCCTTTTTAGACATTATCGCCCCAAAGAAGAAAGTTGTCTTTTAGCAATCCTTCTGCAACCAAATGAAAATCCATTGCCAAGGAAACAAAGCTCACGATCATAAAAACTTTGTAGAAAGGAGAGACACCAACACCGCCAAGGGTTCAGTGGGTCGATAGTGGTGACAATCATTAAAGACAAAGCCTATATTTTAGCGCATGGGTTCCGTTCCTATGTCGGATGTAATGATCACAAAACAAGGTCCTTCTATACTTGTCGGGATGGAGAGGATTGAATAACAGGTTCCTTCGCTAAAGCTAAGCACAGCCTCCCCTTCTTCTTCATACACCTCTCAGCAGTCATGCTAAGTACATAATCTTATTTATTTCAATGTGTTTGTTTTTTGTACAAAGTATTTTGATGTAAATTCTGACTTTAATGGCGGAATCCGACTTAAGTCATAATTCGAGTTAAGTCGCTACTGTAGGAACGGATCTCAGTTGTAGACCGAGGACTCCCTGTACCTAAAAAAAAAAAAATATATATTAGCGATTGAGTGGTGGTAGTGCAAGCTGTGGTCTGTGAGGACAAAATGAAATGCAATATCTAGCAATCGTTTTGTCACATTTCATGCAAGCATTGTTGCTTTTGTGGGGACCTCAAATGTATTACTTTATCCTTTCTCTCGCTCTGATTTAGTGTAGATGTTTTTTTCCTTGCTCTGCTTGCTTTGCTTCTGTGTGCATTTTTTATGACTGATAAGATTTTTCTTGAAAAAAAAATAGAAGCAGCAACTCCAGGGTACCTTGAAACCTGTTGGATTTTCTTTTTTTTGTAGATAGTTATTGCCAGATTCTAATATTTTCTGATACGCTCTCACCGTTATTTGAGCGTGGCCTTCTAATTAGCGACAAGACCAGCAGTCAAAATTTCCCCCTTTTCCACAAACCCTTGAAATGAAAATCCACCGTCTTGACTAAACTTCTCCTGTTTCAGCTCAGTCAATATCATCAAAATTATGTAATCTTGTTAAATTCCACAATAATGACCATTTTTAAAACAAAATAATTTTGTTTCTTTTCTCCAAGGTCAAAACTTTACATACACTTCCTTAGTATCGAGTAGCGTTTCCTTTGAGGCAACCTTCCACAAGGTTCTGATAATACTCTGCTGGAATCCTGGCTCATTCCTTCTGAATGACTTGGTGTAACTGAGTCCCGTTTGTCAGTCGTATTGCTCACACACAACTTTACAGATCAGCCCTCAAAATTTTGATAGGATTCTGCCCAGGGCTTTTTGATGGCCACTACATTTGTTATCCTCAAGGCGCTTTTTAACCATTTTGGCAGTATGCTGTGGGTCTTTGTCCATTTGGAAGATCAATTTGCACCCAAGTTTCAGCTTCAGCTGACTAATGTCTTGAGATGTTGCGGTAATATCTCCATATAACATTTTCTATTTTTCTATTTTATGAAGAGCTCCAGTTCCTCCTTTAACAGGCCTCCAACATGATGATGCAACTTCCATGCTTCACAGTTGGTTTGGTGTTCTCAGGTCTATAAGCTTTACCGTTTGCCTCCAGATGTAATGTTGGTCATTCTGGGAAGCAGAGCCAGTCTTCTTCCTGAGATATGTCATAGCGGGACATTCCTGTGATGTTTATACTTGCGTATAATTGTTTGAACAGATGAACGCAGCACTTTTAAACATCTGGAAATTCCAATTTATGATGACCAAGACTTGTGGAGCTCCACGATTCTTCCTACGATTTCCTTGATGATTTCTTTTTTCTCATGATCTCAAACAAGGGAGCTGAGTGTTTGGCATGGCAATACATACATCCCCGAGTGTGCTGTGAATTAACTCACGTTAGTTAACCTATCAGGAGCTTCCAAAGCCATGACCTCATCATCTGGCCTGTGTTCTTTAAAGCCATAGTAATTTTTGTGCATGTAAACATTTGACCTCAAAGAAAGAAAATTAAACAAACACTCTTATTATTGTGGCATTTAACAAAATTAAGTTACTTTGGTGATCTTGACTGAGCTCAAACAAGAGAGGCTCAGTTTTGTTGAGACAGTGTCACTGAGTGGGAATTGAACCCATGGTACCTACACTGGAGTCCAGTAAGTGGACCACTACACCATCAGTGACTACTTTACTATAAGCAAATTTGTATGAACACGTTAGTGTGAAGTGTTTCATTGAGAGAAATATGCCTCACTTTGTGACACTTTTTCTACCGTTATTGCATTTTTAGCGTGATCACCGGCTCCATGAGGTGAGAAATCTGGAGCATGCATCAACCTCAATCATCATATCAATCCCAACCAGCACTATTGCAAAAGTCAAAAGAGATTTCACACTTTATCTTTCATGGGCCTTATCTTTCTGGAGTTCTTAGTAGGGGTGTAGCTATTATCTGTCTATCCATTCATTTCTCACAAGGGTCACAGGAGTGTTTGAGCCTATCCCAGCTGTCATTGAGCAGTAGGCAGGGAACACCCTGGACTGGTTGCCAGCCAATTGCAAGGCACATAGAAACACACAACCATTTGTACTCACACTCACATGGGCAATTTTGAGTCTCCAAATGCATGTTTTTGGGATGTGGGAGGAAACCCACACAGGCAAGGGGAGAACATGCAAAGTCCACACAGGCAGGGCCGAGATTTAAACCCCTGTCCTCAATACTATGAGGTAGAACCTCTAACCAGTCGCTCCATTGTGCTGCTGCAGATCTCAAGTATTATTATTAATATTATCAACCAATTATTGTTTCAATTCCATCGAATAATATATTGTGTATTTTTTTTCCCACATCGCTGTTTATTAACACAATTTTTCTACTTGGGATTGCTTTATAAACAAAACAAAATGAGCAATACGACAAGAGGGAATCATGTACTCACCAATATTTTTGTAACAGTGCTACTTGGGTGCTAAGTGAAGTGAAGGGTTACTAGTTTGGTATACAATGGACCTTTCTGATGGCGATCTTAAGCTCCGCCCTCTTAGCCACGTTCCACAAGCTTTCAAAATGGCGATTGAAAAGAACATGTTTGAAATCAATTCTCCATCGCGTATTCCAGATAATATTGGGGGATTTTTTTTTCCAAATGGGTCAGACTTGTCCAGGAGAGTTCCACAGAGAGGTCTCAACTATTTCAAGCAAGGATATGTACATGGAATTAAGATTTTGGATGGAGCAGGACGCAATATCAAAGTCACAGCGAAATGCTGGCGATCGATGCAAAAAACTTTGATGCCTCAAAAACTTAATATTCAAATCCAACAGGATAAAATAGTGGAGTCGTACTGCGCATGTAAAGCTGGGTGAGTACTTTTTACTTGGAAAAATCACAGGTAATATCATTGTAGTCTTTATAAGTGAGTGGATGTATTAATTTGACTTGGCTCGTAATCAAACCCAGTGCTCTGTCTTAAAAGTCTGATGCGATGCCAATAGGCAAATAGACATTTCTCTTGCATGACATCGCGCATTCACGTATCATTAACCCGCCTCTTCAGCATAAAACATGACACACTTCATTCAGCGGGTCAGTGATACACAAACTAAGTGAAAGTTGTTCTCCTTCAATGTATAAAGCACTGATAATAATTCAATCAAACTCAGAGAAGATACTTCTCCCTCACTTACCTTCAAACATAAGGCCTTGTGTGTCTTGATATTGTCCACACTTATTTGTACATGCAGTCTTCCGGAAGCCTTGATCCATCAAAGACACTTTGTCAACTGTGTTATAGGCTTTGGAAAATGACTCAAGCGGGCCCCTTGTTCCCTAGCAGGATATCTTTCATCAGAATTGGACGTTCCCCAAGCGCAAACAATGACCATTTTCTTTGTAACATTAACTTTTCCAAGCGCATGCTACTGACAACCACCATTACTTGTGGGACGATACGGCGAGAGGGGCGTGTCAAGCCAGGGGTTAAGACAATCCGGTTATCTGATTGGCTATTATTGTATGAGCGATTGACAGGTTGGAAAGGTCCATTCTCGTTTGGGGCTGGAGCGAGTGGCTACTCAGTATTGCCAACTAAGCGACAGACAACCCGTCTGCCAATTCTATTATTATTTTAGAGCACCAGTCTCATTGAAGAGTTTTGGAGACGCAAACTCCAGAAGCAGATGTTCACCACTCTGTATCCGGACTGCTTGGGCCAAGTCACCTCTGGCTAATTCAAGCATCCATTTTGGAATGCATTTGAAAAGTTTGTTTTCAAAACGAGACATAGGCATTTTTTTTCAGATTTACGAAACTCGCGCCAAAATTATCCATTCGGAGCTGGATAATTTTGGCGCGAGTTTCGCAAATCTGAAAAAAATGTCTATGTCTCGTTTTGAAAACAAACTCTTCATTTATTCTCAATTCAGCAACATTCACAACAGTTCAGTGACAGGCATGTTTTCATAAATGGGCAGCTCTTGTTTAATTTCACACCTGTTGAGTTGGTTGACCCTTCAGAAAACCTCAGACAGTATTTCCATTTAAGAACTTAAAAAGTCGACTTTAATATGATATTCATATAAGCTCACAGCAAAGTGATGAATTGGTTGCAATGGGTTCCTTGTCTTGTTTGAAAAACGAAACAAAAGAATAATTAGTCAATGGTATACTCCCGGTATACTGTTTGAACATGTCCTTTGATTAGGAAGTCTAGTAAACTACTGGCCATTTTGCAGATAGTTACAAAGATTAGCAAAATGCTTTTAGTTGATTGGGAAGCGAAATTTACATTTCTTGCTGCTGGCTGGATTAATTAATATCATTAGTCCCTCGGGGGTTTAGTGTCGGTTATTAGCTCAAATCAGTGATGCAAAGTTGATTTCATCAGAGGTGATGTGCATCTGTATGCAACAGGTCTGAGCCCTCCCTGACTGCCTTTCCAAGATTAATAGGCCAGGTCAGCCTGTGAATCTGTCACCGGTCCGCATTAGACTAATCTCCCCAGGAACCATGGGAAAGTGGCACATGCCTGTGGGTGCAGCTCGCTGTTCTAACAAGATTTGGGAAGGCTGGTGGTGAGTGGGGTCACATGCCCTTTTCCCTTCAAGGTTCCCAGGTGCCAGAATGTTCCTGTCTCCACAATCATCTGAAGCGCTTGCATACCTGTACTGAAGAGGCAGTTGAAGGAGACGCAATGGTGAGGCGGTTCAACGTGGCAATTTGAACCATTAGGCCCATCATCCCAACAGATTCTCCCCCTTCATTGTAGCCTACGTTCCAGCAGCCTTTATTGCTCACATCCATGTCCACAAGAGGAGCAACCAAACATCAAACCCCAGCTCCACTGTGGAAGATTAAAAAATGTGTCATGTGCTCGAGATATTTAAATTGTGACCTTACTTAGATCTTGACTTTAATTCCTGTGACCCGTGACCACTTAAGCCATTTAGAGACATCCTGTCCAAACCGCAAGATTACAATTGAAGTATCTTAACCATTTTTTTTTCCTGGTCTTTTGAATCAATCTGGACTGAGTCAACTGGTATGAGCAGGATTGTAACCGGACAACTAAAATACACCACGGTCATCAGTGATGGTGGTCTGCTCTGTCTTTTGGGTTTATATCGATTTTTATAGCAAGTTCTTTGGAATTTGAATTCCTGCTGGAGTTTATCAAATGTTTCTCACTCAATGTGTTTGAGTCCACCCTTCCACAGTATAGACACAGTTTTTCCATAAATAGTTCTCATAATCCTTCAATTGTAATCTCTGGGAAAAACGTCTTTGTGTGGTTGTATGTGTGCCTGCATGAATGCATAGCTCATTTATGCTCACTCTTGTTTATCTTGATTTATTGCTATTGTTCTTGTTTTTTTTTATGTTTAGTTGTAGGTTTCCTTCCAAACCAGGAAAATTCAATTAAAATGTTGGGTATCCAACATTTACATCCATCCATCCATCCATCCATCTTCTTTGCTGCTTATCCTCACAAGGGTCGCGGGGAGTGCTGGAGTCTATCCCAGCTGTCAATGGGCAGGAGGCGGGGTACACCCTGAATTGGTTGCCACCCAATCGCAGGGCACATAGAGACAAACAGCCGCACTAACAATCACACCAATTTAGAGTGTCCAATTAATGTTGCATGTTTTTGGGATGTGGGAGGAAACTGGAGTCCCCAAAGAGAACCAACGCAGGGATGGGGAGAACGTGCAAACTCCACATAGTTTGGTCCGGGATTGAATCCGGGACTGTGAAGGCGATGCTTTACCATCTGATCCACCGTGCCACCCCCAACATTTACATAATTTCTGAAATGGGTGACAAGAAGATCTTAGATAAAACAAAGAAGACTGGGCAAAAATATCTTTACAGAGATTTGAAAGACAAGTTGAGACAACACTTGATTTAAATTGTTGCCGTTGGCACATTGACTTATTAGATTCAGGGGGCCATTACCCTTTGACATAGGACCAGGTAACTGATTTTTTTTCCTTAATAAATTAAATCACAATTAAAAAATTCCATTTTAAATTTACATTGATTATATTTATCTGATATTCGCATTTCTTTGATGATCTTGTTTGAGGTTAAGAAAAGAGAACAAAGAAAAGTCACATAAACCACCTGGCCGTACAACCCTCTATTGCCCGGTTCTTTTATTCCAGTTGAGGTAAAAATTCAATGATTTGGCTGGATTGAAAGTTTAACAATTTATTTGAATGTACAAATTGAACACTCCTCGAGCCGTCACCTTATCGTAGTGGAGGGGTTTTTGTGTCCCGATGATCCGAGAAGCTAAATTGTCTGGGGCTTCACGCCCCTGGTAGGGTTACCGATGGCAAAAAGGTCCTAGGTGAGGGACCAGACAAAGTATGACTCCAAAACCCCTATGACGAGTGCAAAAATTGGATCTCGGTTTCCCTTCCCCGGACACGGGTCACCGGGGCCCCCCACTGGAGCCAGGCATGGAGTTGGGGCTCGAAGGCGAGCACCTGGTGGCCGGGCGTATACCCATGGGGCTCGGCCGGGCACAGCCCGAAAGAGTAACAGGGGTCCCCCTTACCATGGGCTCACCACCTGTGAGAGGGGCAATAGGGGTCGGGTGCGATGTAAGCTGGGTGGCCAAAGACTGGCACCTTGGCCATCCGATCACCTCTTTGGCAGGGAATCCGCCCGAGTTGGTACATGACGCAGAGAAGTTCCGACTAGATATAGTCGGACTTGCCTCTACGCACCGCTTGAGCTCTGGCACCACTCCTCTTGAGGAGGGTTGGACTCTGTTTCAGTCCGGAGTTGCCCACGGGGAGAAACGCCGAGCAGTTGTGGGTTTACTTATTGCCCCCCGGATCTGGGCCTGTATGTTGGGGTTTACCCCTGTGGATTAGAGTATAGCCTCCCTCCACCTGCAGGTAGCGGGACGGGTCCTGACTGTTGTCTGTGGTTATGCACCAAACAGCAGTGCAGAGTACTCACCCTTTTTGGAGTCCTGAGAGGGAGTGCTGGAGAGCCCCCCCCACCCCCCCGGCAAATCCATCATTCTACTGGGGGACTTCAATCTCCATGTGGGCAACGACAGTGAGACCTGGAAGGGCATGATTGGGAGGATGACCCCCCCCCCCCCCGATCAGAACCAAGTGGTGTTCGGTTACTGGCCTTCTGTGCTCATCATGGATTATCCATAACGAACACCGTTTTCAGGCATAAGGGTGTCTACATGTGCACTTGGAACCAGGACACCCTAGGTCACAGTTTGATGATCGACTTTGTGGTCGTGTCACTGTACTTGCGACTGCATTTCTTTCACACTCATGTGGAAAGAGGGGCTAGGCGGTCAACTGATCACCACCTGGTGGTGAGTTGCCTCCGATGGTGGGGAATATGCCGGTCTGACACCGCAGGCCCAAACGTATTGCGACGGTCTGGTGGGAACGGCTGGGAGGTTCTCCTGTCAGAAGTAATTTCAACTCCCACCTCCGAAAAACTTTGCTCATGTTCCAGGGGAGCCAGAGTCCGAGTGGACGAAGTTCCGCACCTCCATTGTTGAAGCGGTCAACCAGAGCTGTGGCCGCAAGGTGGTTGGTACCTGTCATGGTAGCAACCCCCGAAGACGTTGGTGGACACCTACAGTGAGGGTTCCTGTCAAGCTGAAGAAGGAGTCCTATCAAGCATTTTTGGCCTGTGGGACTCCCAAGGCAACTCATAGGTACCAGTTGGCCAAGCGGAATCGGTGGTGACTGTGGGAAAAACCTGGGCGTGGGAGAAGTTTGGTAAGGCCATGGAGAACGACTTCAAGATGCCTTCGAGGAAATTCTGGTCCACTGTCCTTCATCTCGGATGGAGAAATTCCCATGTCTGTGATTATGCACTTGCCCAGCAGAAGATTTAATGCGCACACGTAGAATCAAGAAATGAAGCATGACTCCAGCATTTTTGCTGAAATGTTCCGAGGCTTCTTGAAGCTTCATCTGACCATCACTGCCCATTAGTTCGGTGCTTAGGAACCTCACTAAACATGTTGCCTAGTAGGTATGAGCCGCAGCCGCAGCCCGTCCACCAAGAGCCAGGAATGCTAAAATAATGAGCGCCAGTACAGTATCACCGACAGACCACAGGATCATGACTGCTATGTCATCTCAATAAATTAGAATATATATCTTCTAATTTAGTGGGATGTACCTGTAGAAAAAGGCTGGTTCCAACAGTTGGCAATCAATTGTTTTTATGACTCGACTAACCATAACCCAAACCCTTTTCTCCCGTTATCCACCTGGGACAAAATGGGGATTAGGAGAGGTGGGACCTCCAAATAAAATTTTCCATTACGGCTACAATTTGGTCTGGGGTAGCCCTGCATCTATTGTATACGTACACACACACACACACACACACACACACGTATGAGCTGTACCTAAAGCACTTTGTGAGCACTCTCCATAAAACGTCCCCCGTTACCGTTGCAACAAGTGACCAGGCCGACATATAATCACGTAATATATCCAATACAAATGACCCTGTCTTATAATCATAATAGATTTTTATTATTATACGGTTTCCCAGTTGGGGTCCACCCATACCACTTTCCATCCTTTTCTGTGAGGGTGTCAGTTCACACGCTTTCCTCAACGTCAGTGCTCACATGCTCCTTCTTCGAATGGATAAGGATCTCGCTGGGGCTGTTAGTTTGCGTGGGTGAACGCATGCGGCTTTTTTCTATCCCACGGAAAGTTTCCCGGTGCTGGAGTATGGAGGAGTTGGCCAGAGAGAGCATCAGCCTGCTGGCTTCAGCCTCAGTCAAACCACGGGTGGACCTGTCCAGCCCCCGGCTCGGATCCCTGGGCGCCATCTTCATCATGCTTAAGTCCGCATTGGGCGCCGGGTTACTCAACTTCCCGTGGGCCTTTGAGAGAGCCGGGGGTGTCCACAACGCAATCACTGTCGAGATGGTGGGTATTTTACTGCTTTAGTTGGTCATTTTGTTTACAAGCAGACCTTGAAGATTTTTTGTTTTTTGATGGTTCTCACTCACACATAATGTCGATATTAATCTTAAGTCTTTTAGTAAATGTGGCTCTACATTTCTTGGTTACATCCGACTAAAATGTTATGCATCCAGTGACATACTGTATTTGATATTGAATTACGTTAATTTTAGCGGATCTTATTAAATTATTGCCAGGAATCTAATTTATCTTTTGATCCAGTGGCAAAAAAATAATAAATAAATACAAATAATACAATTACAAAAGGCAATGAATAATATTTTGCAATTGTATTATTACAGTTAGTGTGCTTTTAAAACAGCTGCCATTTTTGCGTTTTTCCAAACTGTATTTTGACATCAAGAAGTTGGAGGTATTGGTGCAATGTGTATTTTTCCACTTAGGGCTCTTTAGTGTTCCTGATCAGTGGTCTGATCATCCTGGGCTACTCGTCGTCCATCAGTGGCCAGTGCACCTACCAGGCGGTGGTAAAGGAGGTGTGTGGCCCAGCCATCGGTCAGCTGTGTGAGATCTGCTTTGTTTTTAACCTTTTTATGATTTCCGTGGCCTTCCTTGTCATCATGGATGACCAGCTGGAGAAGTGTGAGTAGGAGAGTTGGTTTTTTAGTTTGCTTTTCTTTACTTAAAATCAGCTGCATGCATTTGTTCACAAGTTACAAGTTACATTCCGGTCCAAGAATATTTAAACAATGACCATCTGTAAATAATGTGTTCTAGCATCTACACAGTCAGAGAGAAAAGCAAGCAACTGGGGAATCGTTCAGATGTTTTTGTTCTTTTTTTTTGTTGCAAAAGTAAACACGCGTTTAGGTTCTTGTTCGATCAGCAGTGGTTTTTGTCCTGGAACTCTGACATAGATGGCATTTTTGCCAGTCTCTTCATTATTGTTGCGTGTAATGAACACTTAACTGAGGCAAGGGAGGCCTCTGGTCCTTCAGAAGTTGTCTTGAGTTGTTGTGTGGACTCCTGAATGAGTCTTTGCTGATTCAAACACTTTTTGTAACACTTTCCAGACTGATCAATGATCAATAGCAATTATTTTAGGTATCTAATGTTCTGGAATTTCTTCAGATAGTTTCATTTTGTTTCAACTGTTCAGCATTCTGTGTTCTGTTCTGTACGGCTGTTTAAGATGTTTTTTTTTTTATGGTCTGACTTGATTTTTTTTCAGGACAGATTCTGTTTAGGTGGTTTCTTGATTGACCATGTCTGGAGATAATTATGCTTGGGTTTGATCAGTGAAAATTAACCAAAATTGGTGATTAGTCCAATTAATTACCGATTTAACAAGTTGAAGTAATTACTTTTTCCACACAGGGTCAGGTACCTTTGAATTAGTGTTGAATTTTTACTTAATAAAGGAGATTTAAAACCAGCATGTTGAGCTAGCTTGCGATATTTCTCCGATATCTCCATTAAACATTAAAGTGGGGGAACTATGCAAAAATATCAGGATTTATGAGGGGGACAATACTTTTTGACGGCACTGTATGAGCATTTCATATATCTGGGGACAAAGCGTGTTTTTTTTATATTCATTGTGGTCAGCATTCATGTTTACGTGTGCGTTCAGGGACACTGCGTACATGGGATACAACGTGTTCTTTGTTAGAAAAATGATTTGTACCAGAATACATTATTTAAATCACTGTGGCATCACACTATCTGAATATGGAGTTTACTGTATTTGGTTTTAAAATATGACACTTGATAAGATAAAATATTTTGTCACCCAGAGCTGCAAGGATTGCAAAGATAATCATTTCACCATCGTTCCTGTAACAGTGTGTTCTGTATATGTATATATATTTTTCTTTTGTCCAAGTAACATGTGTATCCTCATGTTTTTGAGATTGTAGGATCAAAGCTGCAGCTGGCTACTAGTGTGGATTGAATGGGTGCCAGCAATGGGGACATAAAATGCCAGTACATCCATCCATTTTCTGAGCCGCTTATCCTCACAAGGGTCACGGGAATGAATGAAAGGAACTAGTTTATTTTTGGAATGGTGACTGAATTTTGAAGTAGTTTTTGAAGAAAATGAAGTCTATCAACAATGGAGGTGTTCCTGACACGTCTCACAAGGAGGAGGTCTCGGGATAACCCGAGACACCCTTGTGAGACGACAGTATGTCTCTCAGCTGATCGGGGAACGCCTTGGGATCCCCCCAGAAGAGCCGGACTAAATGTCTCAGGGTCTCCTGCATAAAATGCTGCCCCCATGACCTAACCCCAGATAAGTGGAAGAAATAAAAATGACGACTGGCTTAATGGATGGATGGTTATCCATACACACCCAATTATGATCTGTATACATTTGTGTAAGAAAATCAGTGCCAAATGAGTCATATGAGTTTTCATATATCAATACCACATTATCAATATGGCCAGTCCTGTAGAACACACCCAGGAATTTATTTTTACAATGTCAACCACGTTTTATTGCTTGTTGGTGCTTTTGTTTTGCAATGCATTTTCTTTTACATGTTATCTGAATTTCGTTTGCCTTATCTGTCTACGTTTCTCAGTTTGGTTGTTGCTCTTGATCTTTCAGATGGTGCTATGTTCTTTGCTTGTTGTGTCTATTAGTATGCGGCTCCCTGTACGAGCTAGTAACTGGTTTGTCAGACTCAGAGATGCCCCACCACTTCTACACCGATCGACGCTTTGCCCTGGTGCTTCTGTGTGCTTTCCTTGTTCTACCTATTTCTACACCCAAAGAAATCAGCATTCAAAAATACATCAGGTACACACGCACACTCACAGTCACACACATGCACAGGCACTCCAATAATAACTCAAGAGGATTTGATATACTCATCCATTTAACAGGTCAGGAATCTGCCGAAAACTTTAATGGCAAGCATCATCAATTTTAGAACTCTTGACACAGTACATAACTTATAAGTGGACATGAATGCTCAATTATTTGATTCACGCGTGATTTTTGACATTGGTGAGGCTGTGTTGTCTGGTTGGGATGAGGACGTAGTAAAAATATATTCCTCCAGGATTCACTGTTGCTCTTTTTGATACACAGTTCAAGCATACTTTACAAACGTAGAATAAATGGTGTGAGGAGAGCATATTTCCCCAAAATGACTACATCGCAATTATCTATAGATAGTACCAAGGGCAGATACACACACAATTCACATAAAACAGTTTGTCTGGTTTTAATTCTTACACCCAAAGTTTAACATTTACCATGCGTGTGCAGTGCAGTGTGGTGCACCATATTAGTACCAGTGGGGGGGAAGAAAAAGATGACTTTATATTTCTAATAACTATAAATAAAAAATAAAATAAAATACAAAACAGCTTCTCACCTGACACAACTGTTTCCGCTATGTCTTAACTGAGAAAAAACGTAAATAATGACTATGATAACAAAGGAGACAAGTTATTGTCATGCAGTCTACCTTGAAAAGTCACCTCTGGAGTTCTTCTTCTCATTGAATTTGTTCAGGAGGCTTGTTCAGCACAATCTGTAGTTGTTTATGTACCATTTTTGTGTAATATAGGCTCCACCACCCGCGTGAGGAAAAACTGTACAGAAAATGGATGGATGGACAGATAAAAAAGTTATTACAGTATACATAATAACAGTTGAACGAAAAGCAAAAAGGAAAGTGTTATCCAAAGTATGAATACATACAGTAATATAGAAAAAGCTCTTGTAAGGGATTAATTACACATTATATACCTCGTAGATAACCCCTGTCCTCACACGAATACTCCACATTTGCTATTTTTTTGTGTTTTTTTTTTTTTTTTTTTTTTTTGGTGTGATATCTGAACTTGTGCTCTGTCTCTATCCCCCTCCCAGTGTTCTGGGCACTCTGGCGGCCACCTACCTGACCACAGCCATCATCATCAAGTACCATATGATGCATTCTGTTCAGGTTCACCCAAACCCACTTTACAGCAGTGGGTACGTGAGTGTATGTCTAGCTATGCACGTCTTTATGAAGACGTGTATGTAGACCTGTGTGTTTGTTTGTGTAGTGGCTGTCCTAGCTTGAATGACACCAGTCCCTCACATTTGAAAAATGTACGGGTGTGGTCAGACTTATTCAACAGAATACTAGCGGGCGAAAAGATGCCTGAAGAATTTTTAAGAACAAATGGGATGTTCAGAGCTGTGGGAATTATAGAGGAATAAAGTTGATGAGCCACACAATGAAGTTATGGGAAAGAGTAGCGACTGCCGTCAATAGGAGGCTGGCTTGCTGGAACGCGCCTTTATGTGTGTGCGCTTGATGTATTGGCCATACTTGAATCAAGCGACCAAGTGGATGATAGTCTAACGGCTTTTTGGGGCAACCAAAACTGCCTCCTGATCGATGCATTGAGCACCCCTGGTGTAACTGAATTTCCTTTGACATGGCTCATTATGTTGATGACTTTCGACATAAATGCGCTCACAGTACGAGAAGCACGGAACATGTGTTTTTGGCATCACTTCCGAACATGCGCAGTACTGTTAACTTGTATTTCCTGTTTCTGGGTGAACACTGATCGTCCAAACGGGATGGAACAGTTGGCAGAAGATGTCAGGTGTTCTATGTGAAAGAAGAGAATCCGCTAGGATGAAGGGCAAAATTTATAAAAAAGTGGTGAGGCCGGCCATGATGCACGAATTAGAAACTGTGGCTCTGAAGAAAGAACAGGAAGCAGAACTGGAGGTAGCCGAAATGAAGATGCTGAGGTTCTAGCTTGAAGTGAACAGGTTGGATAGGGTTAGAAATGAGCTAATTAGAGGGACAGCCAAACTTGGATGTTTTGGAGACAAGGTTAGAGAGAGCAGACTTCTCTGGTTTGGACATTATCAGAGGTGAGAGAGTGAGTATATTGGCAGAAGGGTGCGGAGGATGATGCTGCCAGGCAAAAGAGCAAGAGGAAGACCAAAGAAAAAGTTGATGGATGTTGTGAGGGAGGACTTAAGGAGAGTGGGTGTGAGAGAGGAGGATGCACGAGATAGGCTTAGATGGAAAAAGATGACACGCTGTGGCGACCCCTAATGGGACAAGCAGAAAGAAAAAGAAGAAGAAGACTGATTGTTGAGGTTCAGGCTTGAATGTTTCCAATGTTTATGAAATAAACATAAATTAATGCTACTACATTACATACTACACAAAAGAAGTGACGTCATTCAATATCTATTTTTTTCTACTCATGACAAATTTTACGCACATGATTTTTCGTGCTCGACTGTGCAGATTTGCGAGTGATGGCACGTAAGCACATACAGTATGCACCCGGCAAATGTGAGTAACTGTGACACCCAATGCCCCCCGTCCATTAAGTTTGTTTTGATTAGGGTTGCAGGTAGGGTGAGAGTGGGTTAGGATTAGTGGTATCCTTAGTACCACCAGCACACAGAAGCTATTTCTTTTATGGTCTAGAACAGTGATTCCCAACCTTTTTTTTTCCCCATTGATGGACGTTCCTGATTGGAAACAAAACAAGACAGCAAGACTGATGGATGGGGACTCGGTCGACGCGTGGGTGGGTGGTGGCAAATTTTAACACAAAAATAAAGAACACACATAATTAAATTCTTATGAAATAGGTATGGCCTGGTGGGATACCCACAGTCACACATGACATTAAACAGGTATATGGCTGCAGACATGCCTGAAAACACACATTCAACATTGACCCTTATAAAACAAGTATTTGAAGACGGGCATTGGATAATTTAGACACACGGCTTAGCTTTAGAAGGGTTAAGTTGGTGTACTGGGATTTTTTTTTTTTATCATTCCACCTGCTTGGGTCACAACACATTCCCCAAAACAACATTCATTTTATGGAGTATTGTGTGCCTGTGGTCTGAAAACATATGTTCTTGAAGTTGAGATGAGACTCATGAGGAAATGCTCAAGACTGGACTAAGTTTGAAAGCAGTCAGCTCACTGCTGATCATGCGCGTGATACAATACTTTGATAGGAAGTGAAGTGTGCTTTTTTTCCCCCTGGCAAAACTAATATTCTCTTTCTTGTCCATCTGATCATTTGAACTAGAAAATAAGTATAAATCAAGGATCTGAAGCAATTGTGCAAGCAATGAGCGCATTGGTCTATCACCTCGAAGTGCAAAATGCATTAATTTTGAGAGTATTTTGACATTTTAAAACTTATTTTCTTGAATATCTTCACACAGTCTGTGTTGAGCTTAACATAAATTGATTACAAACAACTTATTTGGGATATTGACAGGTTTTGACAGAGAGTGGACTTTATGGATTGTTTAAATATAATTAAAGTAAATAATCATAATTCTCAGCTATTCCTGTAAACAGCCATTTCTGTATTCCCAATATTTGTTCTCCTTGCATCAAAAATGAGCATGTACTTACAATTCGTGATAAAAATATTTTAATTTTATAAAAAACTTTAGGCTGTTTTATGTGCTCTTTGCTGCGAGCTGATCTGTTTTTGGTTTGATCGCAAATGTGTTGTGCATTTATCTCCATCTCTGCTAAAAGTTAATTTGGGTCTTCTGGGCTATAAATCGACTTGACGGTCACAGCCATGCTATTAAGCTGCTTCCTGGAAATATGGCTGCCATGAGTCTTATCCATGAAATCTTCTTTGAAGCAAGACCATTAGGATTGACAAACTACAGTACATGACTTTTCTGCTCTACCTCATAGAACCACTTTCACTGTCAAGACTGAGGTTTTACTATGCTGCACCTGATACATGACTTGTTGATGCCAAAGTCTTTGAAATGGTGTCAAATCGATCTTCTTTTGTGTCAAATCAGCTCCTGGGCATCCACCTTCAGCGTCATCCCAACAATCTGCTTTGGTTTCCAAGTAAGTACAACAATTGAAATGTATTTGGTGTCGTTAATGGTAATTGTTAATGCATCTGCGACATAATGTTGAGGCTAGCAGTAGTGGAGAATGTGTACAAGTATTGCTGTAAAATTTCCAGTTACATTATTTTTATTCCTCTTAACTCAAGTGGTTTTCCTTCAAGGGCTGCTTACAGAAAAAAGCCACTTTGAGTTTTTCTAAAGCAATCCATCATGCAACAAAATATTTCAGTTTGTACTGGTAATACTTTGAGAAACTGCTATATCTCATCTGTCTGTGAAAGGTGTTGATTTTTCATGATTTTGGGGTGGCCCAGAGCCCGGTATCCCACTAAGCTAGAATTGTTCCTGCACTCAGCTCCATATCCAGAAAACAAAGCAAGATAGATTTGTATTGAGATGACAACATTAAAACCATATTTACTTGATCATGATCATTAATCTGTCATGTGATATTTTCACAAATCAGACGTTGACAGAAAGAGCAGAAAGCACAACTGAATTATCCTTGTTAATGCGACATCTAAAGAGAAATGTTTTAGTTATGTAATGTTTTGCACATGCAAGAAATCTATTCTTTTAATTAGTAGTAGCAATCATAGTAGTTGTCAGGGGCATCACACTCATGGAGGATGTGGGTGTTGCAACTCCCCTTCACTTTTTTAACAACCACACGCAAGAGCTATGTCAAATAATTTTTGTATATGCCAAGGCCCACTAATAAATGGATGGCGGGCTGCAAATAGATTCTGGGCTGTAAATTGGACACCCCTGTTTTATAATACGTGAATGAGTGAGACACAAATTATATATAGAATATGTACTTATATTCATGTTTAAATGGATCTTTTGCCTTGCTAAGGGCACCTTGAAAGTAGTAAGGAAGCAGACGACCTCTCTTTCTCTAGTGACCCAATTCCAAGTCCAGAGGGACCGTGCTAATGATGTTTCTGCCCCAATGAAACACTCCTCTCAAACCAGATAACATATTCCAAAACTTAAAAAAAAAAAAATCAAAATCCTTCTTTTTAAATAGATTCTAGTGTAATTTGTCTTTTGTTTTTTGATAGAGTGAATGCTTTAACCCCTCCTCGAGGCATCACCTTATCGTGGTGGATTGGTTTGTGTGTCCCGATGATCCGAGGAGCTAAGTTGTCTGGGGCTTCACGCTCCTGGTAGAGTCACCCATGGCAAACAGGTCCTAGGTGAGGGACCAGACAAAGCACGACTCCAAAACCCCAATGATGACTACAAGAATTGGATCTTGGTTTCCCTTTCCCACACGCGAGTCACCGGGGCCCCCCTCTGGAGCCAAGCCTGGAGGTGGGCCTTGAAGGAGAGCGCCTGGTGGCCGGGCCTAGACCCATGGAGCTCGGCCGGGCACACCCTGAAAGGGTAACATGGGTCCCCCTTCCCATGGGCTCACCACCTATGAGAGGGGCCAAAGGGGTCGGGTGCAATGTGAGCTGTGCGGTGGCCAAAGGCAGGGACCTTGGCGATCCGATCCCCGGCTAGAGAAACAAACTCTAGGGACATAGAATGTCACCTCTTTGGCAGGGAAGGAGCCCGAAATGATAGAGAAGTCCCGACTTGATATAGTCGGACTTGTCTCTATGCACTGCTTGTGCTCTTGAGAGAGGTTGGACTCTGTTCCACTCTGGAGTTGCGCACGGGGAGAGACGCCGAGCAGGTGTGGGTATCCCTGCTGAAGCTACTTCCCCTGCGACCTGACCCGGAAAAGCGGTAGATAATGGAAGGATGAATGCTTTAATGAGGGCAGAGTCTCAATAATTTACAAAAGAGTTTGCAATTTGTCAAAATGTATTCTGTATTTATGTATGTATGAATGTGTTTATACATACAGTTTATATCTGCGTGTGTGGTAATATAAATACATTGAATAAGTGTAAAAAAAATTCCCCTTCACTTTCCTTTTGAGCATCACAGCTGTTTTACCCTGATTGTTTTTTTTTTTCTAAATTCTGGGGGAAACTAAAATATCAGCACTTAGTGTAAAAGGTCAAAGGAAAAATAACAGTAGTACGTGACATAATTCAATTAATATGTGCAATAAAACTCACACCCTGAACTTTTACACAAGTGTGTTCAGAGCAGGGGTCTCAAGCTCAAATTGTGCTGCTGGAGGCACATTCTGGCTGAAGCTGGGGTCGCAGCCTCGGCGCTCATGCATGTGCGCAATTTAAATGAGAAATTTAAAAACAAAAGATCCAATCTTCTCAAACGTCTTTTTATTTTTTAACACAAAAAAAAGATAAGAAGGAGAGCTGGTGTAAACGTGTGCAAAACGTCCAATAAAACTCTCCATGGCAACACCACTGTAACTTTTACTCAATGGAAAATGTTTCTTTGCTTCCATCAAGCCTGGTCAATGGTCAATCCCGAGAGCCATACACCCTACTGTGATTTCTAGGTTCATCAGCTCTCCATAGATCATGAAAAAGTGCCATTCATATCAAACTACAGAGCCGCACTAACATTAAACTTTCATATTAACGTGGGGCCCACTGTCATGAGCAAGGCTGGACCAGTGCCAAGAGGGGCGTGGCCTGACTACCGATCTGGAATTCGTTACAGCTGTTGCACATTCGGCACTTTAATTGACCATGTACAGTGAAGAAAAGAAGTATTTGAACACCCTGCTATATTGCAAGTTCTGCCACTTAGAAATCAGGGGTCTGAAATTTTCATCGTAGGTGCATGTCAACTGTGAGAGAGATCATTTAAAAAGAAAAATCCAGAAATCACAATGTATGATATTTTTTTTAACGATTTATTTGTGTGATATGGCTCCAAATCAGTATTTGAACACCTGAGAAAAGCAATGTTAATATGTGGTACAGTAGCCTTTGTTTGCAATTACAGAAGTCAAATATTTCCTGTAGTTGTTCACCAGGTTTGCATACACTAGAGGAGGGATTTTGGTCCACTCCTCCACACAGATCTTCTCTAGATCAGACAGGTTTCTGGGCTGTGCTGAGAAACATGGAGCTTCAGTTCCGTCCAAAGATTTTCTATTGAGTTTAGGTCTGGAGACTGGCTAGGCCACGCCAGAACCTTGACATGCTTCTTACATAGCCACGCCTTGGTTTTCCTGGCTGTGTGCTTCGGGTTATTGTCATGTTAAAAGACCCAGCCATGACCCATCTTCAATCCTCTGACTGAGGGAAACAGTTTGTTCCCCAAAATCTCACAATACATGGCTGCGGTCATTCTGTCCCACGTGCAAAAAACACCCCAAAGCATGGTACTACCACCCACATGCTTCACAGTAGGGAAGTTGTTCTTGGGATGGAACTCATTATTCGTCTTCCTTCAAACTAGAGGAATTATGACCAAAAAGTTCAATTTTAGTCTCATTTCACCACAAAATCTTCTCCCATGACTCCTCTGTATCATCCAAATGGTCACTGGCAAACTTAAGACTGGCCTTGACATGTGCCGGTTTAAGCAGGGGAAGGTTTCCGTGCCATGCGTTATTTCAAACCATGACGTCTGAGTGTATTACCAACAGTCACCTTAGAAATGGTGATCCCAGCTCTTTTCAGGTCATTTCAAGTCCTGCCGGGTAGTCCTGTTTCTTCACCTTTCCAAGGATCATTGAGACCCCACGAGGCGATATCTGGGGCTCCTCTCCAATTGAGATTGTCCGTCATGTTGAGCTTCTTCCATTTTCTAATGATTGCTCCAACAGTGGACCTTTTTCACCAAGCTGCTTGGCAACTTCTCCGTCGCCCTTTCCAGCCATGTGGAGTTGTACAATTTTGTCTCGGGTGTCTTTGGACAGCTCTTTGGTCTTGGCCATGTTACAACTTTGAGTCTTACTGATTGTATAAGGGTGGACAGGTGTCTTTATGCAGCGAACGACCTAACACAGGTGCATCTGATTCAGTATAATACATGGAGTGGAGGTGAACTTTTAAAGGCTGATAGACAGGTGTTCAAGTACTTATTTTGCAGCTATATCACACAAATAAATCGTCAAAACATAATACATTGTGACTTCTGCATTTTTCTGTTTAGATGATCTCTCTCACAGTGGACATGCACCTACGATGAAAATTTCAAAACCCTCCATGATTTCGAAAGTGGGAGAACTTGCACTATACCAGGGTGTTCAAATACTTATTTTCTTCACTGTATTTAAGTTTGGAGTTTGTGTTGCCTTTACTGCCTGTAGGATTCTCCACCACTGAGAGTAAGTGTAGTGTTGAGCTATCCTTGTCACAGCAATTCTGTGCCCTTTGGTTTATCACGTCCTGTTATGCTCATTAGTTTGCACTATAGTCATTGGACCCCGCCTTACGTCTTTTGGGTCCTGCCTCGCCTAGCGTATCTGTACCTCTGCCTTGTTTTGGACTGCTTTTTGGAACCGAACAGCTTTCGAAATATAACCACACCTAATATCATGTCCTCGTCTTGGAGTCCTGCATTTGGGTCCAGCCCCATACCTCGTGCTTCTGACACTCACAAAATATCATCTTGGGGGCCGCAAATGGCCCACGGGCACCCAGTTTGGGACCACTGGTTTAGCGCGTAAAGGGCAACTACCTGGAAAAACCTGCGGCATCTAAGCACATCAGAATGAGTTTTTCATATTTAGTAGGTGGGTCAAGTAGCAGAAAAAAGGTCATACTGTCCTTCGAGAGCAGCGGAGATTTGTGTGCAACATCCCAAGTTGCCAGGGTAATCCCTGACAGATGCAAGCAGTACCTATTAACAGGAAAAATGCATGCAAAAGGATTACTTCATGTCCGCTGACACCAATGCACACAGACTCGGCTCCTCAGGGTGAGTGATTGCTGTGCAAAGGTTTGAATGGGAAGCCAATGAGAGCCTGCAGGAAAAGGGGAATGAGATTTCAACTCGGCAGAAGGCAACTGGGATTATATGTGGGCAAGGGTCTGGATCTTGGCCTGTTTCCTGCTTTACAGAACTACCTGGATGGAGACCAATCTTTCATTTACATTCTATCAAACGGCCGCTTGCCACATTGGGAGAGAGAGCAGAATAGTAAGACCTAGACTTTTATCTGGGAGCACCAGTGAAAGAAGAAAAGTCATCTTGGGGGTAATTCCTGCAGAACCTCATTCATGGATCAAGGTCGGGCAGTAACCTGGGTTAACAGTCAAAGAGGGATGTGTTTTTTCCAGCTAAGTTGTTTTATGTGGACTGGAAAAAGTAGGAATTATATATTAAAAGACAGATGTTCTCGTAAAAACTCACCAAAGGTAGGTGGTATTGGACTAATTTACCAGTAATCACATGAATGTTGTGAATCGGCAATGCCCTCTTAAATATAGCTACTAAATGTGTTTGATAAAGAATTGTTTTCCGATGAGGATGCTTGCCAAATTGCAATGTAATAAACCATTCATTGTTTTTGTTAGTCGTTTAGTTGTTTTTATTTGTCATTTAGTTGGGATTAGCATGTGACTCCACTTTAATTGATTGCAAAATTAATGATCACGGAATCACTTGTTAAATTGTTTGCAACATATTGCTTGAATGTGCTCTATATATAATTTCTATTGAAAGGAAAAAAAAACAACTAACAGGCTTTGATGTCAACCCCCAACTAGATTTCATTTAGTTAAGCAACGTTAATTAAATATTACATGGAGGTGATTATGGACATGGCATTTTGTTAAAATGTGAGTTAGTAGGATTTGTCACAAGTTGTCACGGAAAGTTGATAAATTGGCAACAGTTGAATGACTAGGTTAATAAACTGGAATCGTGAATATTATTTTTTTCTGTGTTACAGTGCCACGAGGCATCCATCGCCATATACAGCAGCATGGAGAACCAGCGTCTCTCTCACTGGGCCTTCATCTCAGTGGTTACTATGATGATCTGCCTCATCATTTACTCTCTCACAGGTCAGAAAACGTTTGCCCACTACGCTACTTAACGTGCGACGCCTTTCCAGTCGTAAAGCAACACCAGAAATAATGAGTTCTACAATGATGAAGCTGGTTGTGCTTCTGGATTGCCTTTCCAGGGTTGTCTGAACTCACTGGATAATAACTTGGACCACTAGATTCCAAACATAAAGCGCTATTGGTGGCATGGTGAAGGGGTTGTGGGTTTGTATACCTGCCAAGTGCACCCTGCCATTGTGTCCCTCAGCAAGACAGTTCATCCGCATTGCCCATGATTTGGTTTTGTTTTTTGTTTGGTGGGTGGGACGGTGGCACAGCTGTAAAGCATTGGCCTCACAGTTCAGACATCAAGGGTTCAATCCCGGCCCCGCCTGTGTGGAGTTTGTATGTTCTGCCCGTGCCTGCATGGGTTTTCTCCGGGTACTTCTGTTTCCTCCCACGTCCCCAAATCATGCAACATTAATTGTGACACTCTAAAGTGCCCCTAAGTGTGATTGTGTGTGTGGGTGTTGTCTGTCTCTATGTGCCCTGCGATTTTCTGGGAACCAGTTCAGGGTGTACCCTACTTCCTGCTCGTTGACAGCTGGGATAAGCTCCAGCACTCCCACGACCCTTGTGAGGATAAGCGGCAAAAAATATTGATGGAAGAATGTTTGGTGGTGTTCTGAAGAGCCGTAGGTGCTGAATTACAGCCACATTTCTGTGCATAGTATCTTGATTATAATGCTCTTGTCTAGATTCTGATAGAAATTACCAGAATCCTTTGGAATAGTGCAAATGATTATCTTTCCTCACCAAAAATCTTTTAAGTGTAAAAAAGAGGCTAAATAATGTTGTTCAATGAAAGTATTTCATTCACCATCTCATAGCTTTAGCCATGACCTTTTGTCCTACTTGGAACATTGAGCTTTATTAAAATTCATATGTACAATAAACCCTCCAATGTGAAGTAATATTATCATTACATATATTTTGGACATTGATTGAAAATAAAAATTGAAAACAAAGAACATATTTGAAATCCAAGCAAAATCTGGATATGTCCCAGCTTTCAGAGCCAAACGCGGAAGAAACATCCTTGACCCTGCCCCTGACCTGTCCGGTGCTTAGCATTATAGACCATTTGTTCTAGCTAAGTCAAGATGCCGACTTGTTCAGCACCAAAACTGAGAAAATGCACCCAAATGTGTCCTTCTTTAACCTCCCATTGGGTCAACCTGACAGGATAAAGCTGTGGCTGTCACAGTTGAGGCTCATTCATCAGCGGGGAAATTTTCACACATTTAATCATTACTGGTTATTAGGCGCTAAGTTATAGCCTCTCGTGCTGGTACGGTAAAGCAACAACAGCTGTTCAATTCCGGACTTCTGTGTGTGGAGTTTGCATGTTCTCCCCGTGTCTGTGTGTGTGTAAATTTTCCTCCTGCCCGTTGACAGCTGGGATAGGCTTCAGCACACCTTCGACCATCGTGCGGCCAAGAAAATGGATGGATGGATATATACGTGTAACACTTCCCAGTTACTATTGACATAGATCCGCGCGTGCAACACCCCACCCACCACCCACACCGCTGGTGGATCGCGAGAAGCTTTGGTGCTTGAAAAGTACAACTTGGTATTAAAAGAAAAAGTCTGGCCACCTGCTACATCTTCTCTCCATCTAAACCAAATCCTCAGAAAGGCATCAAATCTCCGCAATCCATTTCATGGGACTGTTATTGTTCGTCGTCAGCGCCACATCCTTCCCAACACATGGAATTCCCCTTGTGTGTGTTCTGGCTCAAACGCTTGAACATTGTACATTATTATTTTTATTTTGTTTGCTCAATGGTCGGTATAGTAATAACACGGTGGATCAACTTGCTTTGCTAGTTCTCAGAACACAACACTTCCTGGTTACTATTTACAGCGATCCGCTCATGCCTTCCCACCCCCCACCGCCGCTGCTGCCAGTCGCTTGAAAGAGGCTTGCTGCTTGGGATAAAAAAAAAAGAATAGAAAAAAAAAACTCAGGCCACGCTTGCTGTATAATCTCTACATGGAAACTAACTCCTCAGAAAAGCATCAAATCTCCGCGGTCTGTATAATGGGACTGTTATTGTTCGTCGTTAGTGCCACGCCCCTCTATAACACGTCAAGTGTATTTGGGCTCAAGCGCACAGACTTGAACATTGTACATCATGCTATTTTTGTTTTGTTTGTTTGTAATTATTTCTCACAAAAATCGTCCACAAGATGCCAGATGTCTCTGTTCGGTGAACCGTATCTGCGAGCAATGGGGGGTCAGAACAGGAAGCACTGCAGGCGTGCCAAATGCTGATTTGCTGTCAGTTTTCCAGCCGGCGTCATTGGAATGTCTGAGCAAGAGAGGAATTTCGATAATACTTTTCCAACTTAGAGATGTTTCTCGGTGAAATCTGCGGATAACTGGCATTAAAAGAAACACTGAATCATCATCTACTAACTTTTAATGTGTGCTCCCATTCCTATTAGTCTCGACAAAATCTTCCTTTAAAAATGAATTGACACCAGCAGAGTTTTGCAACTATTATTGGATGGTTACATCAAAAAATTTGTATATTGCCTGAATATAACATCACTTCCCCCCTTAACTGCACCATGGTGAGGATGGAACATGACGGCAAGTTCAAATAAAAAATAAAACTCACATCTGAGGTATACTGACCAATGTATTTTCTGGATGCTAGTGCATTTTCTTATCTACAGGGTATCTACAACATGGATCCTTGGTGTAAACAGCAGCGTCTCAGTATATAACTAAGATGTATGTTACCGTCTCAGACCAGTTTTTTCTTCCACTGACCACATCATTTCTGACTCCACAAGTGATGATGGAACTGCATTAAAAATAATTTGACGCTTTGCACTTGTTAGCAAGGAGGTAGAAATACTGTCTTGTATGTTCCAGGAGTTTATGGGTTCCTGACATTTGGGAAGGATGTGAAGGCTGACATTTTGATGTCATACATGGGCGGTGACATTCTGATGCTCATCGCCAGGCTTCTGTTTGGTGTCTCTATTATCACCATCTACCCCATCACCCTGCTGTTGGGCAGGTTGGGATCATTCCTCATATAAGTAATCTTTATTTTGTCAATTATGAATCTACAGTATAAGCGCAATTATCATACAGTATACCCCACTTCTCCCCCGAAAGGTTTTAATCTTCATTCTCCAAAATCAGTTTCTTTGTGTTTTTGTGGACATCCTGTAAGGTCAGTGATCCAGGACCCTCTGCTCAGTTGTTGGAGGCGGCGTGGCCGCGTGGTGACGGTGGAATTTGAAAGTCGCACTCGGTACATGCTGACGTTCCTGTGGATAACTGCAACACTTCTCATCGCCCTGTTTGTACCAGACATCAGTAAAGTCATCAGTGTCATTGGTGGAATCAGTGCATTTTTCATCTTTATTTTCCCAGGTAATGTCTTGTTTTCTGACCAGATTATCTTAAATGTTAAAGTGCCACCAAAGAGATCCAAAAAAAAAGGGTCTTGCAAATTTGATGCATCACAGAAAAGAGTCTTGTTCACAAGCTGGACAATGAATGAATAGTATGTCAAATCAGATTTCAAAATTCTTTCAACTTCAAGGGGCTGTGGGCGTCTCGCCAAATGGGCTGAGAGAACTCTCAGCTTTCAGTCAAATACTTACCTTCTCACTTTTGCGGCAATGCACAACAGTACACGCTCTCACGTGCCCCAGAAAGACATTCTAGTGTGGCCACCCATTTTTCTCTGTTGAGATTCAGCAAGCTGTTCATCAACTAGTTTTGGTTTATGAAGGGGAAAAGGGAATTCAAGCAGGGAGACCATGGTGTACGCACTGCTTTGGCCACAACCCAAATAACACAAAACACTTTAGACCTCAGGCAAAGAGTTGTGGGCGTACTTGGGTGGCTAAGTCCCAGCTACACTGGTAGTAATGAGCCATGTTATAACCAATGAGGAACTGTCAGTTGTGCCCAGCGCTCACTTCATGGAATAAGCGGTCTTGTTTTTTATATAGTAGGGGAGGGCTTTGTGCCAGAAAGTACATGCGAATCCAACCATAGTGCAGGTTTTAGGCCCAAAAAATCTGGTCAAAAGTTGATGAATAAGTAAGTATAGGAGTCTTGAGTAATATCTCAAAAATTCACTACTATATTGCTCGGTCTTTTCAGCGTATTTTCAGCGGTTATCTACACTTTGGGGGCACTTTGAATCATACCCTCCAAATTGCTCTCTGTGTTTGACTAGGACTATGTCTGGTGTTCGCCATGCAGTCTGAGCCAGTGTCTTGGAAAACCAGGTAAAAAAAAAAAAAAACTGTTAATTTTTGGGTGGTTGTGTATGTCAAATAAGTTCTGAAATAGTTTTTAATCTAGTAATTTAACTCATGAGGCTCAATAATAATAGAGTGCACAATGTCACCAGAGCGCAAATGGTGCACATACACATTTGCGTAGCTAGCGCATCTGTGGTGGGCCACAAATGCTGTCAGATTCTGATTTTTGAGGCAATGCAAGGCTTGCTGTGGATTTCCAAATTTGCCAGACCAGTCTGTGGCAAAGTGGGCATTCCTCAGGAGCAGAGTGTGTGTCCTTAGAGATGTACCTGGTGGAGCGGTGAGTCCATCGATACACTTTCCAAACTGCTTATCCTCACTAAGGTTGTGGGTGAGCTGGAGCTTATATCAACCAATTTTAGGTGAGAGCCAAGGTACACCATGAACTGATTCCCAGCCAATTGCCGGGCACAGGAGTGACAATGTGCTGGCACAAATCTAAACCTTATGCCTGTTTAGACCACGTGTAACTGCGAGTTGGTCTAATGTGATTATGGTGAAGTTAATCAGGGCACAGGGAGAGAAATACTGAGGTCTGGGCCTATATTTAAGACCCACTGATTCTCACCAGGTCATACTGTATTGAGCAAAGGTACACACACTCCCAATGTCTGTTGCCACAAAGACCAGGATCAGTGACAATGCGCCACTCATGCAGATTGCTGCCATGACATATCGTGAGGTCTCAGTTGAGACAGTCATTGGGTCACACACTGCTAAAATATTGTCTGTAGACAAACCCAGTGTGCCCACTCTCTGACCCATTGGGTTGCGCTGGTCTACATAATTATCAACACAATTTCAATCAGGCCCTGGTGCACAGTTTCACTACCTGCTGTTCCTGATTTATGCTGCTTTATGCAAATTTGCACCAAGATGTATGTATGTATGTATCTCTGCCAACCTGTGACCATCTAGGACTAAAAATGTTTCTGAATTGTTTGGCAAGTGAGCCTTTTATGAATTAAGTTTAAGTTTCCATTGTGTATTAAGTAAGAAAATAAGCAACACCAATTCACATTTGTATGTCTTTTTATCTTTTCTGTATACCTCTACTGTCCAGAGTTATCCTCACAGTTTGGGGAGTGATAACGCTGCTATGTGGTGCATTCATCTTTGGCCAGAGTACAACTATCGCTGTCATGGAGCTACTTGGAAAGGTCTGACACTCAAGACTAGATTTGAGCTTTCCTTCCCATAACACTCTCGTGCGGCGCTCTTGACAGGACTTTATTGTATCCTTGAAACCAGTTGCTAAGCAGTCTTCATGACAAGAAACTTAGAGCCTGTAAATGTCCAGTGCTTTTCTTGGTGTTCTCCACTTGTACTATAACTTGAGTTAATTACACTGTAAGGGTCACCTTCGACTTTTTTCCGATGCTGTGTGGCAGATGTAATGTAGTTACAGCAATCTTCTACTACATAATTACTGATGTGTTCACCTTACCAAATTAAGGTTCTATAATCATATTTCACTGTAATTACAATGTCATTGTGGTCCCATTTTGAACCTTAATATATACCAAAGAGTTGCAAGCTTGGAAGGTGATGAGGGGCATAAAATATCTTTTCTTGTTTCCAAAGACTGTCATAACATCATTTTTTATAGTATGTAAAAAAAAACTGCATTTAAACTGCTGTATAAATGTTGCAATATTTTAAATAATAGTGAAGGTTTGTTTGAAAAAAGACCAAAGGAGCACATTTATTTTATGAGAATTTTGTTTGGTTTGATGTTTAAATGTTTAGCAAATAAAATGGAACTCAATTTACTTAAAATGTGACTTTTACAAATACATACTTGAGTAATTAACATGTTGCACACATTTTACATATGACGGTCAATCCATCCATGTAACCATTTTTTCCTCCGCTCGGTGTCGTTAGTGTTGCAGCTGAGTTGGAGCCCATGCCAGCTAACTGAGTGAAGAGAGAGGATACACCCTTGCCTGAACTGGCCGGGCATCAGTCAATTATTCAAGTCACTAGAGTTAATAATGTTCACAGTACAAATATGAAAACATCCCACAGTTAAGTCCATAATGGGGGTGACTCTCTGAATCATAAATAGCTTCTTTTTAGTCAATTTATTAGACATTTTCTTCCAAAACTGCTCATTCCCATCCAATATGTACTTAAATCGATGCTGGTATTAACTGTAATATACAGTCGTGCTAAAAAATACTGGCACCCAATGAGCATGACGTATATGGGTTTGTCTTTTAAAAAAAAAATTCTTCTGGTATTTAGCAAATAAAAATAAATGTAGTAATCCTAATTGACCTAAAACAGGAAAAGTTGAGTCTAATTTCATGTCAGACATTCAGTAAAAAAATCCATGTGTCTTTTTTATGCAGTCATTGTTCAAAATGTTATGACTAAGTCTAACTTAAGACATATTCATAAGGACATTCAAAAACTGGCTATTAGCCACATTGTGAAGGGGAATTCACAATGTCCTTGATGAAGAGAGCTCAAGGTGCTGAGCTGAGTGACAAGAATGCTTGTGAATGCCTCACAGAATCAACATATTCCAACCATTTAAACTCTACAATATGACAAAATTTTGACACCCTGCTCCCAAATCTATTGTTGCCTTTATTTAATGGAAAAGATGTCACTGTCCAAATCCTTGCGGACTTAAAGTAATTATAATAACGTCTATAGTCATCTTTATTGCTGTTCATGTAGGCAAATTCATCTGAAAAGCAAATGGTGGGTCCTCGTCTGAATTGAAACATTTTCTTTCCACCCATTATCCATATTACTTGTCCTCATGAGGTTTGCAGGCAACTGAGACCTTTCAAAGGTGAGTTTCGGAAGGAGTTGGGTAAACCTCATAGTGCCTTGTCAATCAAATTGGAAGGCACATACAGTAAAAGTAAGTTTCTTTCGGCTTGTCCCTTTCGACCAAAAAAAAAAAAAAATCACACTAATGGTCAATTATGAGTCATCTGTTGACCTACGAAGCATATTTTAGTTTTGTTTTTCTGAGGGGATGTGAGAAGTAACAAGAAAACCTGCAAAACAAAACAACCATGGTGACAGCGTACATACGCCACACTCAGAGGTTCCAACAGAAATTTGTACAGACGTTCTTGAATCTAAACCCACTGTGCAATCATTTAAATATATATTTTCATCTGATATGCTTAATATCAAGTATAATTACAACATTTGCATATCAAAAGTATAAACATCACATATCAAGGCACTATTTTGTATCATCCCTTTATTGAATTTGCATTGCTCTACATTTTCTAAAATTTTGACAAATACTTGCATCCCTTTAATGTCTACAAGACCTGTTTTACAGAAACATTTAAGAATTAATAGTTAATGTCATAAAATGCAATAGTCATCCTTGTATTCCACTTTTCTAGTCAAACATATCTACTGTATACAATATATTTTAGTCTCTATCTCCTTCTGAGGACTACTAGAAAAAGGAGGAAAAGAATTTAAGAAATGCACCAAACTCAAAAAGAAGTAGTATGACCTAATATTACAGCAAAGAATTTACTAGACATTCAGGTGACATGCATTCAGTTGAAGAATATAAAATAACACAATCACAGAAGGAATTAATTGTAGCCTTGATATTAGGAAATTGGCCGAATTCCTGATTTGGACCCTGGAGTTGTGTACTAAGAATCGTGAGGTAAATCCAGTGACATCGGCTCTCAGCACGAAAGGCTGTTGCCTTCAGGAGGCCAAGTCTCCATCTCGTGCGGTATGTGACCGTCAGTCCTAGTGAGCCAGCACACATTCAGTCAAGGCCTGTTTCATGACATTTCAAAGGCAGAACAAATTCGCTTCATGATAAAGCACAAATTGTACTCAGGAGATCGAAAGTCGAGAAAAACAAAAACAGATTGCACAGTGAACGACATGCCAGAATTGTATCAACAGGAAACGGCATTGGCAGTTCATTTACCATTAGAACCAATTGGAGCGAGCACATTGGAAAGGAAGAAGTACATTCCAGGGCTGCATTGACTTGAGCATTTCTGCCTTGTCGTACAGTACATCAGGTTTCATGACGCGTCGACCCTCAGCCATCCAACGTGCCTTGCCTCCAAATGGCCACATGGCTAAATCAGATTTTCACGCTGATTCTCCGTCTATAGAAGAATATTTGATAAATGTGGATTGGATCTTGTGGTTGTGGTCATAAAGCTGTGGGTGTTCAAGTGTAGTGTTAACTATGAAACTTGTTATTGAATCTTAAAGTGTGTCAGTAATATATTCCACTTAAACAATGGGTTTCTTATAAACACTCTTCAAACACCACACTGGGTAGCATTTGTAGAGTCATAGTTGATTTAACAGTGAATTGGCTGCCAATGTGATATTTTTAGAAGAATAGCGCTACAACAAATCCAGATTCTGAATCAACAGTAATAAACTAGTAATTATCAAGTCACAATGCTGACTCATTTTAAATTGTGCTTTTTGATAGATTCTTAATGACTAAGTGGGATTATATGGATGTTTACCAAATTGGTCATTTGTGTAGTGTGTGAAGGGGTCACCAAAAGGGTCCTGTGTTCTTGAGATATTGTTTTGCCTTTGCCTGACCTTAACCCATAAACCTCTGCAAGGTTTTCATTTTTCCATAACATACTGTACGTATGTTATATTTTTTTATATATTTACATTTTATTTATATATAATGTAATGTATTTCCATAAATAAGCAGGTGTTGTTCACTCAACTGCAGCAGCAGGGAATAATTTGAAATAATATTAATAATAATATTATAATTCTTTGAGAGAATGCCTTTATTTATATATGCTTGTGCAAGATAAACATGCTCAGGTTACTTCCTGTTACAATGAGAATAAAATGTGTAACGAAAATATGCATCCACATGTCCTTTTATTTCTGTTCAATAATGGATGGAGATAGAAAAAATTGTTGGCTCTCATATTCTTTTTTTTTCTACCTGCATGAACACTGACTGCTTGAGCAAAGTTATGTTAATAAGACAAGGTTGATTTAGTATCTCCATGTACAAACCCAATTCTAATGAAGTTGGGACGTTGTGCTCAAGATAACTAAAAACAGAATAAAATGATTTGAAAATTATGCTCAAACTATTTAATGGAATACTTTACAAAGACAATATATGTAGTATTCAAACTGATCAATTTTATTGTTTTTAGTCACTAATCATTAACTTAGAATTTTATGGCTTCCATAAAAGCTGGGACAGGTGCAAAAAAGACAAAGAGAAAGTTGAGGAATGCTCATCAAACACTTGCTTGGAACATCGCACAGGTGAACAGGCTAATTGGGAATGGGTGAGTGCCATGATTGAGTATAAAAGGAGCTACACGAAATTGGTCAGTCATTCACAAACCATGATGGTCTGAGGTTCACTTCTTTGTGAACAAATATGTGAGAAAATAGTTCAAGGACAAGGTTCCTCATCAAACAGTTGCAAGGAATTTAGGGATTTCATCATCAACAGTCCCTTATATCATCAAAAGGTTCAGAGAATCTGGGGAAATCACTGTATGTAATCAATGTAAGCAGCAAGGCCGAAAACCCTCAGGCGGCATTGCATCAAAAAACCGCCATCAATGTTTAAAGCATATCACCACATGAGCTCAGGAACACTTCAGAAAACCAATGTCAGTAAATACAGTTCGTCGCTACAACTGTAAGTGCAACTCAAAACTCTACCATGCAAAGCAAAATCAATTCATCAACAACACCCAGAACATTGTTTGCGTCTGTGTGCCCGAGCTCATCTAAAATGGATTGATGCAAAGTGGAAAATTGTTCTGTGGTACAAATTGTTTTTGGAAATTGTGGACGTCATGTCCTCCGGGCTAAAGAGAAAAAGAGTCATCCAGACTTTTATAGACGCAAAGTTCAAAAGCCAGCATCTGTGATAGTATGGTTCTGTGTTAAGTGTCAAGGGCATGGGTAACTTACACATCTGTGAAGGTACCATTAATGCTGAAAGGTACATACAGGTTTTGGATAAACATATGCTACCATCCAAGTAACATTGAATTAAATAAAGGTTGAACATGCAAAACATTGTATTCTATTTCTATTTACGTTTAACGCAACGTCCCAACTACATTGCCATTGGGTTTGTAGTCAGCGACCCACAAGCTATGTTTGTAATAGTTTTAAAAGGCCTGCAGTGATTACGGTGTGAACTGGCATACGCTATCGTACTGGCATACAGACATACAGTATCACAGTTTTCAAGTCTGTGCTTTGCTGCAAGGTTATTTTATTTAGCTTATATTTGATTATTGAAATTATTATTTTTTTCACAACTCAGTTTTTTGTTTTGTCTCATGCATTGTCACTGGTAATAACTAAGACAGGAATGTTTTTTTTTTATTTGGTTGCAATTTGTGAAATCATAAAAAGAATGAGAAGTAAATATGTCAGATTAAAACATATTTGAATATTTGAACATCTGAAGGTAATTTAAGTGGATGTGATATTACCGGGATGTAAAAGATATTAAAACAACATTATGGAAAACATAAACTTTCCATACCACGTAGTGATTATTAAGGCTTTTATCATTAATGTCAGTAGTTTCTGATGGTATGAAACGAGTGTTTGAGAACCCACTGCCAGTTTCACTGAGAAAAATATTTGCACCATCGCACTAAAACATTGAAATAATTCAATATTAGAACAACATTATACAAGTTCTACCTGACTTACACAGCTAATATAAGCTACTGATCGTCATTTTAGAAGAGTTCGACACAAACAGTGCAAAAACAAACAAACTTTTTTAGACTAGCTCTCTTTTGTCTTCTGTTTAGGTAGCAGCAGAGTCCTAATCCAACAGTGACCACACATTTTTGTTTTATCACCATGACGTCAAAGCGAAGTCACCATAACTGAACCCCCCGTCCCAAAAAAAAAAAAAAAAGAATATAAAGCAAAACTGCAGCTTCCACAACAACTTTAAAAGACTACTACAGTAATATCGACAATCCACAGGACACTGTTGGTTTGTAGTTGAGGCTACCGCTGTAATCTAAAGGATTCATCCTCCGCTGTGAAATATGTTTTTTTCAAAATGTACAAACTTTGCGAAGTGATTTGTATAATTTTCAACATCATTGTGTTGATGATGGTGCGCTCCACAGGGAATTGCTTTCCTTGGGGAAAAAAAGGCTGTTGCTCACATTGTATATTTAATTTCAACTTCAAATTACAATGATGGTCCGCTGACAGCAGACACTTATTTATAAAAGTAGTATTATTCTCTTATTGTTATCTGCATGTGAACTGTCACTTATGTAAATGGCATGTTTGCGGTCATACTTGGCCAGTGGACGTTTCCCACAAAAACTCATCAGATTTTCAAATTTCAGTGCAACACGCTTGAGCAAAATGTGTTTATTGCATCTTTCAGATTTCTACAGTTATATCATATGTGACTGAAATTTGAATTCTAACCTTATGACTATAATGCAAGTATTATGATGATTGTTTTCCTGCCTGAAGTCAGATTTTGTTCTTTTACATGACTCAGGTGTCACAGTGGATCACATGGCTAGAGGCTATCAGAGTTCAACCTGCTTTAAAGAAAGTATTCAGTGCTTCTTAAGTTATAGAATGGATGTGAGTATTGAAAAAATATATTATTTAGCTTTTTCAAGTTAAAAGCAAGATCACCTCTGCCAGGGCTGAACGCCAAAATCCTGCAGGTGGTGATCATGTCTGCCATCAAACATGGGTCAGAGGCCACATACTGTGCACCCCTTAATTTTAGCATTACTGGCACTTTGGTCAAGGGGTTTGCACAGCTCCCTCACAGTTCTGAGGACCTGAGATCAAATCTGGCCTTGCCTGTGTGGAATATGCATGATATCCCTGTGGCCATGTTGATTTTTTCTGGGTTCTCTGGTTTTTTCCCACAGCTCAAAAATCGGTGTGATAGGTTATTTGGAAACTCAAAAATTCCTTCAGGTGATTGTTGGTTTTATGTGGCCTGCAATTGCCTGGCGACCAATTCAGAGTGTACCGCAACTGTCGTGAGGATAAGCAGTACAGAAAATGAATAAAGGGATTTTCGTATTTATTACCTTAGTGCGCAAAGTACAAAAATGCAATAAGCAATTTTTTTTGTTCAGTCATGTCGGTATTAAATTTCATTGAGTTTTCAGTGGGTTTGGTCAGGATTGGTGAGTTACCGATAATTCATTTTGACCCAAATGTCTCACGTGCTGGACGAGTGAAATACCATTTCAAATCTTTTCATCAATTCAGCATCAATTTTAATTTGAGAAGTTAAGCTAACATTCGGTTTCGTCTGGAAGCTTTTTTTTATGATTAAAAAAGCATTCCGGATCTATGCTCAATCTTAAATTTTTAGCTCAACTAATGTCTAGACGCAATTGGTCTGTGTAAGATGATGTGAAGATTATATGAAAGTTTGTAGTCGGCTACAAATAATAATGACAACACCAAGAGAAATATTTCCGCAATTTCCAGAATATTCCCATGTAGTAGTCAAATATGAAATAAGTATTTGAGGCTACATGGACAAGCTTCATGCAAGAAATTTAGAGCATGTTTAGAGTCATTCACTTTCCTGCTTTAACCCAAGGCTCCATGCTACATGACAAACTCCAGCTGGCTAGATAAGAACAGAACTAACAAATCGATATATCATAAATATTAAGCAGTAAACCACAATGTTTGGATGCAAATGTATTTTTGGGAAATGCATTTTGTTCAATGGTCACTGCGGTGTGACACCATTCATTTACACTGTGTAAACATGTATGTCGAGAGGTTTTGAGGAACGTGAGGGGCGTGAAAGTCGGAGAAATGCAAGGAAAACGTCAAGGGGTTGATGTCCAGAGTCTTGGTGTATAGTTAGATACGTTCATGCTCAGGCCTTGTTCACACTGCACCAGGCGGCTGTGGCGAAAGAAGAAGAAATGGTTAGACAAAGAGAAAGCAGAGAGAATCTGACAGTGCAAGGAAGAAGTGATGGATTAAAAAAACAAGCGTTCCAAACATCGCCTCACAAAGTTAATGAATCCATTGCGGTATCAAGCGGCTTTTCCCCCACTTCTCATGTACACGTGCAACCATCCAAAGGAAAAACTGATGGACTTTTACAGACCGAAAAAGAATAGTCGGAAATTAACAAAAACTTGAACCGCTAATTGTGTTTCTTTATTCAAAGGCATATTTATTTTGACATCATTTAAAAAATACCCAAACAAACTCTCTTTTGTAATTTGTGTACATGTATTGATAAATCAACAACTTGTTCTGGGATTAAGTATTCTATTAGTATTTTAAGTCTAACTCTACACTATTAGTTAGCCAAGCTGATTGAACATTTTCAACAATGAGGACCAGGTGAAACACATTTAATTTAATTTTACTGTGATTCATATTAAACTGTCAAGCATTTTAGAAAAGTATTATCATTAACTAGAACATAATCATCGAGAAATTAATGATGGTTGTTGTTCAGTCATCGGTCATATTATATAAAAAAAAAGTCACAAATTCTGCCAGGGTATGCATTATGATCACAACAGTACATATACACCATCATATGTGCCCGTGTCATATTGGAATGAAAATGTAGGCTACACTTTTCTCATGACCTCTCAGTAGCATTGGCATATAAGAATGAACATGCACACCTTTTTCATGACTTCAAGATGGTGGCATATATTTATGAAATGTGAAAGTTTTTTTCCCATTTTCCCTCTATACCAATTCACAATGCGCACGATTGACTTTTGAAAATTTGGGGGAAAAGTAGAGCATTATACTGGAGCAATAACGTTATGTCCTCAAATATAAATATTATTTGACAGTGACAGCTATGTTTGAATCATGCTCATTTAATAAAAACGATACCAGATGCAGAATAACTTCCTGGTCAATGTGGCCATTCAAGTCCTCCCTCTTGTTCAATCAGCAATGAGTTTTATCACCGCCAATACTGACCACTTCCGTTAGCTTAATGCGATTGTTTTTTTTTTAACTTGCCGTAGTGTTTTGCACTTAACCCATTCATGGGCAGGGTGGCAATTTTTTGCCTTATTGAGATAATGGTCTCCTAACAGGCCACAGTTAAGGCAATAACAGTTCTTTTTCATTTATGGTTAAGTCATATGATAACTACACTAATTTATAATCTCATCCCAAAAATGGGACACTCCTCGCGAGAGGGTACTTGGGTTTTCTTAGCAGATCGTCCCAAAAACCAGAATCAGATTAAAACACTTAAATATTTTGATATACTGAAGGATATAATGCATGAAAATCATGATGTCCCAAAAATGGGATGCTGCCCACGAATGGGTTTTAATGGCCACTGTAGAAAATAAGATGTAAATGAGCTGAATAATTTGAATTTGTCTAATTTAATCTAATGGGTTTTAAATTAATCATGTGAAATTCTAGAAAAAAGTGGAAATTATTTGGAATGAAATGAAAAGTAATCCCCTCACATGTCTCTAATTGTGTGAATCTTTTGAAGTTAGAACGCTTTCAATCAGTTGAGAAATGTGGAACCATTTCAGTATTTTCATAATTTCAGTGAGATTGTTGAATCCTAACAGGCTTGTCGTTTACAAAACAAGAAAGCGGTATGGCGTCTTTCCCATCTTCATCTGTCACTTCCAAGCACAAACCTGGCACGGCGACAGAGGAAATGGCCTCCGGCTGGCACAGCGTGTCCACTTTCACATGCTGAAAGGCTTTATTGGGGCTTGACTGAAGGTGCCTGGAAACACAGTGGCGAACACGTGGTTTAAGTATGCACATAAAGTACAGTACAGCTACTCACACATACATACACACCCACCCACACACCCACACACACACACACACGCACGCACACACACACACACACACACACACAGGCTCAATTGGCAAAATATAGCCCTCAGCAATTCCTGTAGGACTTCAAATATTAATGATAGTGAATATCTGGTACTCTATGTGAGTGACAGAAACTTGAAGCAGCAGGGAGCTTCAACATTAGGAGCCTTGCTAAATCAAGGTCTTCCGCCATTCATAGACCACATAGCTAATTTAATATGAATGCAAGAATATTTTTCAGAAATGAAAACTACATTTGATAGGAATACTATAATTGAGCTGTAAAAATTGTACTGAATGGCTTAAAATAATGGTTAAAATGCCAAACATGCAAAGATAGGGGATTAATATGGAGAAATGTGTCCTCCTGATTCTACATTTGCTGAGCATTATTTCCTGTGCATTCTAATGAAGGAAATACATTACAATTAGCCACAGGAAATCACAAAATGTGTCTAACTAGTATCATACCTCTTCCACTCCTCCTCACCATCCCAGAACTCATAGACGACAAAGGATAAACCATCTGGCAGACGAACTGCCGTTACACTGGAAAGGAGGCAGAAATGAGCAGGACAGCTCAGAAAACAGTCCTGTGCTGGCTTAGGACAGACCATGTTTTGGTAAAACATAGAGGAGGAGGAAAGGGGGAAGATGAAGGATGATAATGATGAAGAAGAAGAAGAGCAACAACAACAACAAAACGAGACCAAGGATTACAATTTTGGGTTATATATGCCGGTAGCACGGTGCTGGAGTTGTAGAGCATTGGCCTCACAGTTCTGAGATCTAGGGTTTGATCCATTAATGCATGTTCTCCTTGTGCCTGTGTGGGTTTTCTCTGGGCACTCCAGTTTCCTCCCACATCCCAAAAACATGCATTAACTGGAGACCCTAGGTGTGATTGTGATTGTGGCTGTTGTCTGTCTCCATATGCCCTGCGATTGGCTGGCAACCAGTTCAGGGTGTACCCATGCAGGCATGGAGAGAACATGCAAACTCCTCCAGGATTTGAACCCAGGTCCTCAGAAGTGTTAAGCAGACTATCTAACCAGTCGCTCCAACGTGCCATATTGAATAGAAAACTAAATCAATATATCAATCCATTCATATCTCAAGTTTTGTTAGGTAATGTCTGCTTAGGTAATTTTGTTCATACTGTGGTGGAGTCTGTGCCTGTACTACCATCACTTGTCGCTGACCTGGACCCTTCACGAGACGGTAATTCTCAAGAGAATTCTGCTGCTGCTGTGAAATAACAAATCACACACCATTCGAAATTCATGCAGAGCATTAACAGGCTTGTGTTAAGTGACATTTAGGTTGCAGGGTACCAAATGACTATGTACAGTATATTCAAAGATGACATTGACTTTACTGAAAAGCACCTTAACAGACATCAAGACCCTTTATACCAGATATTGTAAGGGCTTATATGAGATCATTTTTAAATTGCAAGTATTTTTCAGATACTTAGGGTATTTGCTATTGTTGTACTTGTAGGGCATGAAATTGTTTCTGGATGTGTGACTGCTAAGATTACCTGTCACCATACAAGTTTGGTTAAATTTCACAAAGGTTTAAGAACTATAAAAACAACATTTTAAATTTTTTTCACGCTGCACAGTTTCACACATATCACACTACGGCAGACAGTTCTACTTCAATGAACAGAATAAAAATTGGATTTTCTCCATTTAACAAAAAGCAAATTAAGATCAAATGTATATTATGTTGTGGCGGCACAGTGGCACGACTGTTTGGAGAGTCTGCCTCACAGTTCTGAGGACTGGGTTTCAATTCCAGCCCCGCCTGTGAGCGGCCACGCCTGTGTGGAGTTTGGATGTTCTCCCCGAGCTTGCATGGGTTTTCTCCGAGCACTCCGGTTTCCTCCACATCTCAAAAACATGCAACATTAATTGGACACTCTAAATTCCCCCTCGGTGTGATTGTGAGTGTGACTGTTGTCTGTCTGTCATATGCCCTGGCAACCAGTTCAGGGTGTACCCCGCCTTCTGCATAGGCTCCGGCATTCTCGTGACCCTTGTGAGGATAAGCGGATCAGAAAATGAATGGATGAATGTATTTTATGTCCATGGTAGGGTTATCAATAAGATAATTATTTCATTTAGATCAGTTTTGGCATGAACAGACTCTTCAGTGTTACACATCAACCCATATGAGGATAAGCGGCTTGGACAATGGATGGATGGATTACACTAGGAATGTGAAAACAAACACAATACATACTGTATGTTGCAGCGCAGCGACGTTTATAGGTATTGTATGAGATAAGATAAACGGAGTCACTCACAATTTATAATAATAATAATATATCACCTTTAAAATAAGAAAAAGCACAGTGATTCTCAATACTATCTATCATATTGCTATCATATGAGTATAATATCAACATAAAGTGAATAACAGCCACAGTTTTGCATCTCAACAGCATTTTTTTTTTTGTGTGTTTTTTTTTACCGCGTTGTCGTCAGTTCTCTCTTGAGGCCAGAGGGGAAGAAATGTCTCAGTTATTCATTTAAAGAATGAAGGAAAGTGAAAGCATGTAAAATAAAATTCCTTCAGAAAAGCAGGAATGAAGAAGATGTGAGGAGACTTACTGAAAGCAGTCTCTCTGAGTGGAGACGTTCTTAAGGTATTGCTTCAAAGCCTCACAATAGTCACCGAGCTTCTTCTGGGAAACCACCATCTCCTGACGGATCAGCAATAATGACTGCATACAGAGAATCAAGATTAAAAATCATTCTGTTGATCCCATGCAGACAACATTTTCTTGATTGAATTAAGTACATTTAGGTTCTCAGAATTTCAGGTTCTTGCAAAACATCAATAGCATTTTTTGGCATGTGCATTATGTGTCGGCAGGAGAAAAAAAAAAAGTCTCCTCTCCAAGAAAACCAGCAGCAACTGACTCATGTTGAAATTAACTGCATCTTTGAGACCTGTAGACCGAAAGCAACACAGTAGAGGTACTCTTTGGTCGCTGATTAAGATGCGTTCTGCAATGCAACCCGGAACTCGTACCTAATCACTAACATACACTCACAAAGAAACCATGAGGCATAGGCCCCAGCATGCCCGCGAGCCAGTCGAGAAAATGATAGGATCGAAAAACGAAAAAGGCCATGAATATCATACAATAACATGAAAAACAATAACGATGACAAAAATTAAAGGACTCTTTTAATGAAGTGAAAATAGGCACTCATTACATAGTTCTGGACAGAAAACATCCATCCATTCATTTTCTTTTGCCGCTTATCCTCATGAAGGTCGTGTGGAGTGCTGGAGCCTATCCCAGCTGTCAACGGGCAGGAGGTGGTGTACACCCTGAACTGGTTGCCAGCCAATTGCACACCACTCACAATCACACCTAGGGGCTATTTAGTGTGTCCAATTAATGTTACATGTTTTTGGGATGTGGGAGGAAACTGGAGCGCCTGGAGAAAACCTACGCAGGCACGGTCAGAACATGGAAACTCCACCCAGGCGGAGCAAGGATCGAACCCTGGGCTTCAGAACTGTGAGGCCAATGCTTTACCAGCTGATCCATCGTGCCGCCCGGATAGAAACCATTCTTTGCATAATGGATAAGTAGGGTATTTTCTATTGGTGTACTTGTAGGGCATGAAACTGTTTATGGATGTGTGGCTGTTATCATGATTGCCTATTATCATACAAGCTTGGTAAAGATTTCACAGATTTAAGGACTATAAAAACAACCCAAAAAAACTCACGTTTCATTTCGACTCTACCACGACACAAATACTGACTTGGCATATTTCATAACACCCCCAACTGGAAGCTCTTTGTGGTGATGCTGAAAATGCGACATTGATTGAAACAATAGTAGGAGTGTGAGCAACCATTTTGGATGGATGGTTTTACTCTATTCAGCGGGCTCAGCTTTAATTTCATAAGACATTTCATTCCACTTGCTCTGAGAAAAATTAAAAAGACAAAAATAACTGAAAGGTTGTATTCAGTTGAATGAAGTGTAAGAAAAGCCTTGACTAAATAACCTCTTTATTGTTATATTGATGAATACGTCCTCTGATTCTCTCTCCAAACTCAATAAATTATTTTTCAGGTAAGTTGCTTTTAACTGCATATGTCCATGTCAATTTTCCAAGACACTTATCCTTACGGGAATGCAAGAGCCTATCCTAGCTAACATTGGGTGAAAGGCAGACTACACCCTGAACTGGTCACCAGTCAGTCACAGGGCACACAGCAACACCATCGCAGAGCAGGAATTGATACCACCCTGCCCACACCAAAGGCAGGTGTGTGCACCACTACACTATCAGTGGCCTTAATCATGTATGTTCCACAAATTATTTTACAAAAGTGATATCACCAGTAAAATTCATTAAAAATAACTAATTTTCTGAGATTTTTTAAATTGGTTTTGCAATTTTGCAATGCAACTGTCTTTTTAATTCATTCATTAACTCCAACACAACTCCTCAGTGTTCTATAACCTGCAAGAAATTGAAACCTTTTATATAGAATATGACTTATATATTATGTATAGGGCGGCATGGTGGATCAGCTGGTCATGCGTTGGCCTCACAGTTGTTACCACCCGAGTTCGATCCTAGCCCCGCCTGTGTGGAGTTTGCATGTTCTCCCAATGTCTGCGTGGGTTTTCTCCAGGCACTCCGGTTTCCTCCCACATTCCAAAAACAGGGAACATTAATTGGACACTCTAAATTGCCCCTAGGTGTGATTGTGAGTCTATTGAATGTGTCCCAATGTGTTTACCAGAACACAATTAATGTTGGTAGAATTTGAAGCAAATTAAATGTCAAAGTCATCTGGCATAGTCTCAGGTTTACCTGCAACACTAATGAAATTAAGCAACATAAAAAAAAATGATGGATGGATGATTAAAATTCAGATCCGACTTGCAGGTGCTCCAAGCAAGATTGCTTTTTAAAATGTTTTATTGTTGTCATTGTACTGATGTAGTTCTTTGAGCAAGACCTCTGAATAGAGTCAAGCATCTAAAATTGTTGCAATTTCTGGGCAATATTGATGTTGTTTTTACTAAATGCACTTTTTTTCCTCAAAATTTGCTTGAACTCATCAGAGATTTGCTCCAATTTCTTCTCAACACTTTCACGAAACTGCAGTTAGCATTGTACAACGATGAATACCTTACTGCCATTTGCACTGTGGAACCGAGAATTATTTATTGTAGCATTTGCGTTATTTGGTTTTCCATTCCGTTGTTTATTAAATTTCTCATTCTTGAAACGCAAACCTGGATTTCACCACAACCTCAATCTCTTGTCTTCTTTTCTTCTCATATGCCTAGCATTCTATTTGGTACTCTTATTTATTTGCCATTATTTGCTTTTAGAGTACAATTGTGTCAAGCTATAGTTTTCATTTTTATAATAAACAATGATGTATGGTAAAGACTCAAAAGTGAAGAATCTACGTAGGCTCTCACACAGTTTTCAGCATGTGCATTATTACACATTATCAATTGTTATAGTGTGAAGAATAGAGGCAGGATAACATATAAGGATGTGTAGTTGCAAGGGGAATCAGGCTAGCGTTACCATGGCAACTGATGAATACTCAAACAGAGGTATTCAGCTCACATTTCATTTTGTTCTCCTCCCCCACCCCCCATTCGGTTTGTGTCCTCCAGCCTCTTTCCCACTTCTCCTCATTGGCCCACTTCTCAACACCTCAAAGCTCTACAACATTTCGATTCTTCTCAGAAGACCCTCCCGCTTCCTTCTACAGACACTACCTATTTCTTTCCTCTCAACCCCAATATTCTCTTGCACACACTTTTACTTTTTCACAAATCATTTTCATTTCTCTTTCTTTTCACTTCTTTTTCTCTTTTTTTGATGACATTCACCACTTCCTCTAATGTTTTTGCATCTCACGTTGGGCTTGAACTATTCCTCATTAATTACATTAAAAATTGGAATCAGAATATTCTTTATTTGCCAAGTATGTCAAAAACACACAAGGAATTTGTCTCCAGTAGCCAGAACCACTCTTGTACAATAACTTGACAATAAATACTTTTGAGATATAAAAACACACTTCGGAGAGCCACTTAGCCTCCAGCAATCTCATGGCAAGAGGAAAGAAGCTGCTGGAATGTCTGCTTGTTTTAGTTTCCATTGATTGAGGGTACCTACCTCAGGGAATGAGCTGCAAGCGCAAGTGACCGCGATGTGTCTGGTCAAAGAGGATTTTCATGCTCTTGTCTCAGTTCTGGTAGCATGCAAATCATCAAGAGTGTGTGTGTGTGTGTGTGTGTGTGTGTGTGTGTGTGTTGGGGGGTTGTGCGGGTGACCGACGATTTTTATGACATTTCGGATTGTCTGTTTCAGTCAGAATTTGTCTTTTTTGTGGCAGCTCCAAACAAGACTGTGATGCATGAACACAGGACTGATCTGATGACTGCCGTTTAGAACTGCCTTTACAGGTCTTGTGGCAGGTTGTGCTTCAGAAGGTTAGTGGAAGTAGATCCTCTGCTCCACGTTGTTAAGGACAGAGTTGATGTTGGTCTAAAACTTTACGTCCTGAGAGACTACAATTGCTGGGACTTGAAGGTCTCAACAGTTGACAAAGGACAAATGGACACTCGCACAGAGAGAGACATGATTACTTCTTGATTACTTGATCTTGATTACTTCAGGAACAAGTTGCATATTTTTCTTTGGACTGCAGCATTACTTGGAAGACTATAATATGGTTGATGGTGTCATCACCTGCCCATTGCAAAAAATACAATGGGAAGCAGCAGTTCACATATAGTAGGGTGCCAAGCTATAGAAAAAAGTAAATGATGCCCTGATAATGATAATAGTGGTTTTATGATTTCCAAGGCAACCTAGATAACCTAAATCAGAGGTCTATAATACAGTGTTTCCCCATTATTCGCGGGGATTACATTCCTTACACTCCTGTGACTAATGAAAATCCCTGAATAATGGATGCAGTATTCATATAGTTCACTTCAGGCGGCACAGTGGTGCAGCTGTAAAGCGTTGGCCTCACAGTTCTGAGGACCTGGGTTCAATCCCAGCCCCGCCTTTGTGGAGTTTGCGTGTTCTGCCCATGCCTGCATGGGTTTTCTCCGGGCACCATGGTTTCCTCTCACAACCCAAAAACATGCAACATTAATTGGAGACTCTAAATTGCCACTAGGTGTGATTGTGAGTGTGACTGTTGTCTGTCTCCATGTGTCCTGCGATGTACTTTGTTGGACAAGTCACACATCAACAATTGCAAATGTTGGAACTCAGTGTGCACATCAGGTGCACCACATTCTAAGGCACCATGTATAATGTGGCACCTCGTCTATTTAGAAGAGAGTTTAATATCGCTACAATCGCGAAAATACAGTACATACAAAAAAAAACCTTTGGAGACCAAAATCTACGACTATGAACCGCCGTGAACGGTGAAGCACGAATGGGTAAGGGCACTCTGAAGTAACGTAACAGCCTAGACAAAAAACACATGATCATAGACCCGGCATCAATGCTAAGGTGAAATCAGAATTGTAAACAATGGTTATTTAGAGTTTTCCACAAACTCAAATGATCAGACAAACTTTCATTTAAATACACTATGTAATAACGATTTCCTACAGTGAGAACTTGAAGAGTTATTGGATAGTAAACAATCATTTGGTATGAACTCAATTATAAATGAATAAAAATTTATGTAATATAAAGTGTTGAGCTTTACTACGAGTAATGCTCGGAACTGCGGTACTCATGTAGGCCGTCACCAAAATCCAAAGTCAATTCTGGGAGCTAAAATTGAGACTTATTTGTGGGCTGTGTGACTAGAATGACATGTACGTACATGCATAAACACAGATGCAAGTAAAAAGGGAACCACAGTTCCATCAACGTCCATGCATCCTAATTTACAATTTATACCTAATGTAAAGCCTAATATGAGAGGAAGGGCATTTACATATGAAATCACTATGTCAATAAATATGTATGTGATTTGCAAGTGTAAGAATCAAGCCAAGAATTAAACACACTTGGGCTGGATGTTTTGGGACAACGTATGATCCGGGTACATAATGTTGGTATGCATGGACTATTTCCCATTACTCTTTGGGCGTACATAAAAGCAAAACAACATGACATAGATGTATATTCTCTCAATTCTGGCACCTGTGTTGCTCTTCAGAATCCAAATCAGAATCAGCTTTATTGGCCAACGATGTAATCAACACACAAGGAATCTGTCTCTGGTAGTTGGAGCCGCTCTAGCACGACATACACGTTGAGTACGAAGACTAGTAAACAGACAGTCAATTGACTGCAGCCTGTCCCAGCTATCTTCGGGCAGAAGGCAGGGTACACCCTGAACTGGTTGCCAGCCAATCGCAGGGCACATGAAGACAGACAACAGTCGCACTCACAATCACTCCTTGTGGCAATTTAGAGTCTGAAATTAATGCATGTTTTGCAGATGTGGGAGGAAACCGGAGTGCCTGGAGAAAACCCACAGAGGCATGGGGAGAACATACAAACTCCGCACTGGTGGGGACGGGAATTAAACCCTGGTGCTCTGAACTGGGGGCAGTTGCTGCACCTTGCTGGCCTAGGGAAGATTTTATTTCATTATTATTTTTACTTCACAGTTGTGCATAGTTGTGGAAAGGATGCAGTGTTCTACAATTTAGAGCAGTTAGAATGCCTATTAGGGCGATAGTCCAGTGCAATGACCATTGTGCAAAGGGTGTCAAGACTTCAAGGAGTGTATTCAGTTTTTTTTTTGTGTGTGACAAGTCGTGGGATAATCGATCGTATATAATACTAATACTAATTGGCCCAGCAGGATGTGATAGCGACAAACTTGAGGGAGAAAATTGGCACCATGTTGCAGTGGAATTGTTAGTTACTGTAGCTCTTCAAGAATTGATTTGCAAGAGGGAAGAAGCTATTGGAAGGCCTCCTAGTTTTTATTCTTCTCCTCTTCTTCAATTCTGATATGTCTGTGGTGTCGTGACCAGGCCTTATTGTACAAGCTATATTTCTGCTGAAGAGTACTTTTAATGCTCTTTGTTTTATAAAGCAGGCAGTTGCCTTGTGACTTTCACTTGCTCACTGCCAAAGTGAATCTATGCGTTGTTCCTTTGGCCCAACCCAAATTACCTCTCCCGCTCACTCTCTCGCCCTCTGTCATGTCTGCGCTACCTTAGTAATATTGACTTTCAGATTCATGATCATTGAGCGAATGTCGTAGCAAAATAATGCATGCTGACTCAGAGAGACAGCTAATGGCAATTGGAAGAGGTGTGGGTGTGCTTTTCTGTTTTCTCTTGCAGCAAATGGACTGTCCTGTTTGTATTTGATACATCTGCCCATAAAATATATACTTGGAATTGCCAACAGGGTTAAGTTGCCTATGTGAGATAACTTTTTTTGTTCTCCCACCAATACCGATAACTTGCTACTTCTCCAAGCTGATTACCAATGCCGATAAAATTCTTTTCATGGTTTATATCAGGGGTCTTTAAAAATTTCCAGACCAAGGACCCCCAAACTGATGGAAAGCTGAAGCGGGGACCCCCTACTTATTTATATTGTAGATAATTGTGTTAATTATTTTACTGGTCCTGTATTAAAATGTCTTTTTATTATGACTACGCACAAGTACAATGAGACAGAGATGAAATGCCACGCATAAATGTACCTGGAATCAGCACAAATATTATGTCAAATTATATATCGGTTCAAATATTAGGGGGGTAGAGTTGTTCACATGCAAGCCACCAAATGTTCGTCATTAGTGTATACATGCTGGCAACAGGGCCAGTACCAAGGAGGGCTGTTGTGTGTTTTCATGTTAATTAAATTTGTAGATGATCAAGTTTATTGTCCAGCAAGCAAACATTGGAAAGGAAGATAGGTAAGAATGGCGTTTGCAAGGATCAGGTGTTAGAATTTTAGCCCATAGGACAACTTGGCTTCTGCATGCAGACAAAGCGCCCCTGCTTGCTGCTGTTGCCTTGAGCTCCTACGTAAGTCCACTGCTTTGCCGGCAGCCAGGTATCGCTATAGACCCGTACTTACAAACTCAAAATCACTGGATAAACACAACTTCAGCAAATGCTGGTGATCATAAGCTTAGCTATCAGGGATATTGACTATTTTTGGTATCAAAGACAAAGAATTTCAGGAAAAATATCCATGACTTGTCAGGGGCCAATGGTACCCATCCAATTTTTTTTTGTATCACACCAATCAGTGAGATGTTTGAATTTTTTCCAATACTGGCGTGATAGTTATCGGTCCGATACTGATTGTGCATTCCTACTTAGAAGTTCTAATTTAAAAATATAACACTTACTAATTTATAGAAATAGGATTTAAAGAAATAAAGTGTTGCACATCGATATTGTGAAATGTCCTCATTTTGTAACTTCTTGTAGATAATTATTATGAGAAGTCATTAACATGTTCAGTGTCATCAAATAAATGACAAACAATTAAATGTAGTTAAAGGTAATTTTGAACTTTAAACCTTCACAATCAATACCCACGAAGTAACTCTCAGTTTTAAATACATTGGTGACCCCTCGGCATGTGCATTTTTAAGTCTTCTGTGTTCATGCTGCTCACAAAACAAAATCATCATAAAAAATTGAACCATTTTTTATTAGTCAAGTGCCTTGTCTAATGTGATCAAAATTAGACAAGTTGTAAAGTATTAGAGGGGGACATGATATATTCTAGGATTTGGAAAACTATTGGTAATTATACCTAATTTATTCATTATGCTAAATTTTAGCTAAAATATTTTTCTGTTGGGAGCCAGAATTGGTATTAACACATTATGGTCATACGAAAACAATCAATTAATCTGTTTTTATTCCAACTTACTCTCGCTAGCGTCCTGACTTCCTACGTAAACGAGTCACCAGTCCATCATAGAGAACATAAAGCGATGCACTCAAAATTGACACCCACATTCCCACAGTCACTGAGTTGGGACTTAACTTAAAGCCCAAGTCAGATGCCAATAAACATTCTAAAATGATATTGGAATGCAAAATACATATAAGATTATTCACTTCAATGTCTATAAGAAAAAATAAATATGAGCGGAGAGCGTGTCATCCATGCGCAAAGTTGTGGAAGTCTCACTCGACATCGAAGTAGTAGCGATATTGCCTCCAACGTCATCAGTAGATGTTACACTGGGACATTTACCATTGAAAACACGTAGTGGCACCTGCTATGGGAGAGTAACAACAGAGATTTTCAGATTTTTCTGACGTACCTTCTGACACGGAAGCTCTTTTCAAAGAAGAGAACATCTTACAATCGTGTGAAGTGACCGGGACAATAAAACCTTTCTTTTTGAGGCATATTTAGATGATATGCGGATCACCTCTCACAAACAACAGACTCCCCGACATTATGACAGTATGTAGTGTACTCAGCCGCGAGCGACGACAACGCCGTGGCCCGGGCATAACGAGACACTGCGGCCCGGCCGCAACAAGCTCATTGGAGCACTGAGGTGGCTCTGTGCGGCGCTGAGCTGGGGTGGCTTATTGCAGCGCCGAACTGGGGCCACTTTATGGCGTTGTCGGATGAGTGCAGCATCATCACCACCCTTGTTTATCGCTGACGGCGGCAGCGTTGTTCATCCGTCAGCGTTGTTCATCGCTGCCGCCATCAGCAATGAACAACGCCGCTCCCGTCAGCGATGAACAACGCCGCTATCGGCGGAGATAAACAACGGCGCCGATGATGGGGCACTCAGCCACGAGCAACAACACCGCCGTAAAGCGGCCCGGCTGAGCACCGCGATGAGCCACCCCGGCCAAAGCCGTGAGCGGCCGACGCGGCGCGGACGTGCACATCGACACATTTGGCACCCCTGACTTACATACGCGGATCTTTTGTTACGGCAATTAATTGAGACGTGGCTCTCTATTTGGGCAATCGGGTAGTTCTATTTTTATGGTTGCTGGTATGGAAGCCCTCCATCCCGGAGAATCACTTGTCCAATATCACTGCATACATACTTTTCTTGAACAGTTCTTTTGGTGTGGGTTAAACACTTTCTCCTTTCTTTCTTTTTTTCCCATTACCTACTTCTTATTACACCATAATCTCTTCACTGCCCACCTTAGCCAAATTGCATTTGCCATTCCATTACTCAACTACCTTATCTTCTTCTTCTCCCTTCTTCTCTCTTCCCTTCCTGGTGCATCCAGAGGCTCACAATACTGAGCAGATACAACAAATGAGCTTGGTCTAGAGCACTTATAGCACACATCATTAATAGCCTCAAGTTCACTGCTCATGATAACCCATGACAAGCAAAACGCATCTAAAGTAATTCATCTCCTTACTGGTTCCAAAGTGTGTCTCACTGACGTTACAGTCTATCCTCTCCTAAGCAGTGGCAGTGGCCGCCTCAGCACATTTCTGAGGACCAGAGTTCAAATCCTCTCTTGCCCTTAGGTATGATTGTGAGTGCAAATGGTTGTTTGTTTCTATGTGCTCTGCGATCGGCTGGCAACCAATTTGGGGTGTAGCCTCCCTCCTTCCCATTGGTAGCTGGGATAGGCTCGAGCACTCCTGCGACCCTTGTGTGGATAATTGTCACAGAAAAATGGATGGACAAAATGAAAACCAACGAAAAAGTGTACTTCAAATATATGCACACTTATTAAAAAGAGAAAACTATGAAATCCAATGAAGATACTATTCAAAGCAATCACAGCCTTTACTCAATATGTTGTTAGTGCACTTTTGGTAGCAATCACAGCCTTATTTTTTTATATGGGTATTTTTTAATATAAAGACGGAACCTGGGCATGCGTATCTTTGGGCGATTTCACCCATTCTGCATTGCAGCATCTCTTAAGCTCAAGTTAGCTTGGAAGCACAGATAGGGAGACATTTTCATATCTCCACAAATGTTTAGACAGATTCAGGTCTGTGCTCTGGCTGGGCCACTTCAGTACATTCACATTCATTGTCGTCACGCCAACCTTATATGGTTTGATTAGGGTTGTTGTCCTACTGAAAGAAAAACAAAAAATTTTTAGTCATCTCTCTCTTATTTCTGAACTTTCTTTTGAAGTGTATTTTACTTTTTGTTTTTAAAAGATTTTTTTTACATACTGTACTTTTCAATCATGTACACCGAGTTTATCGTTTGAAACACAAGCAATGATGTACACATGCACAACTAAATTGCTAGGAATTGCTAGAATTGCTATTCATTCATTTGTGGTATTTGTTAGTTGTATTCTTTACTATGACTTTCAAAATACTTTTTCATTATTTTACTCAAGATGCAGTGCGTAGATTATATTGTTCCCGAGGCTGGACTTCTTCATTACAACAACAGGGCCGTCTCTTTGATATGATGTGGGCTATGCCTGGCTCCCGCCTTCCACCATATGAGTCTAGAACGTTTTTATTTTGGTTTGAAGGATAGACATCTGGGAAAAAAGAAGAGGTCATTATTTCATGAGTTTTTCTGCTATATAAATGCAAACTAATATGCTTAATTTGCTTTTTACTAATGTGAGACATGAAGCTTAGACTCAGTAGTCATTTCTGCTTAATTTTTGATCAAATATATCATGTTCAGCCAGATTTTGGACCACCCACATTTTGGACCTGTCACAGCTTGACATGAATGAGTAGTAGCTGATTACATTTTCACACAGAACTTCCATGTATTCTGTGGTGGAATTATTGTCAAAATTGAAAGTATGGATCATTTTTTTGGTTGACAATAAGTGAAAATAGTGAAAGTGAAACATGACTAATGGCTTGTTTAAATAAAAGATCATTAAAAAGCCTTCTTGCGGAAATAAGCCGCGTGATCAGACATGATGTAATCCTTGCAGTTTAATTTCCGTTTACGGAAAATGGATGCATGGATGGATAAACCAGTTTCGTCAGCTCAATTTTGTATTGAGTGCGTCACAAATGCCTCTAAAATGAAGTTATAAAAAAGGCATTTCTGTAAGTCGCATTGTGTGACCTTGGCTGGAGTGATGGACACAGCAGTTCTTTTGAATGTACTGAATCACTCGAATGACTGACAGATAATTCAATTCTTTTTTATAAAATAATGCAAGTGCTTCCTTATTCCTCTAATGATCCATCCATGAGGTTCACGTTCACCTGTTCTGGTGAGCAGACTCGCCCCCCTGCTTATCGTTTGCACTGATTACTGTCGATATATATTGCCACATGTGTGGTCTGGTCCTTCATCAGATCGTTGTAACTTGATGTCACATTCCCGCAATTCCATGTTCTTGTCTTTGATCCTCTTTGTACTGAACCCTGCCTGGTTGACTACATTGTGCCTCTTCGCCTTGTGATTCTGACACAGTTACCTGTTTGGACTGTCTGCCTGTGTATCAACCTTGGATTGAATAAATACGCTCCCTGAACTGTACCTGGTCTTGTCAGTCATGCACTTGGGTTCAGTCTCGTGTTCTGGTCATGACAATGAATTCATCAAATCAACTTAGTTTATGAAATAAGGACCATCATACACTTTTACCAAAGAAGAATTAAAAACAAAACAAAAAAAAAAAACGGAATGTAGATAAGAAACTGGTTTCATAAAACTTGATTACTGAAAGTTGGGAGAAGGGGAGTAACAACCACAACAGATATAAGCCTCAAATGTGTGCCTTCGAGAGGCTTGTGAGTGACATCAAGAATATGGATGTGAGTGTTGTTCTAGTGTGCGAAAAGTATCGGAAGCTCATAATTTCAATTTTGGCTCGCAACATAAAGCAAGAAAAAAAAAACCCGCATTTCTGTAAAGATTAATATGCTTGGATGAAAGGGAATGATAATCGTGTTGAATAGTTATAAAATAAAGTAGCCTCAAACATTGCTGTTTGTCTAAAAAAAAGGGCTCACACACTGTCTATGACTTTTCAAATGAAGACAGTAAATATATCTGTTATTTCCTTTGTGGGTGTTAGATATTAAAAGATGTGCATGACTTAATTCACTGTTGTACAAAATACCCGCCGTCAATAAATGAATGCAGACGACAGCAAAGAAAGAAAACTTTATCCTGGGAAATCATTCAAAGCTTAGCTCCTGTCGAAAAGCCACAAAACAGGACCATGCAGGTTATATGCTGCCAATGCTGACCCTCTTCACTAATTATATGTTGCCGAGTTGAGCCCACCACTAATTCTGCGGTACTAAAGAGGACATTGCCTCCATAAGGCACTTCTGACTGATGATACACCTGAGGCTTTGCTGCATTAAGTTTAGTACACTTTTGTGTCGACTTACTGCACTTGTGGTGACATCTGTGTCCGTTAGCCTCTGGTGCAGATCAAACCAGACTGCCTGCAAAGGGAAACACCGCAACAACATGTTAGACAACAAAACTGGATAGCAAGAAACAGCTGGTAACCTGGTCCCAGTCCCAAGGTAACCAGAGCAAATGTATTTGATTTGTCTATCATACAAATGTAGCTAAAATGTCATTAAAAAATATTCTCAACACAACAGAAATGAAATAAATTAGCGTCAAAGTGAGTCTCAAGATTTTGTTCGAAATGTCGCTTAGATTCGGCAAGTTCTGGTTCTCTCCGGAATGTGATGTCACGTCAACATTTAGCCACAGAGTGAAAAAGCTACCAAAGATGGTGAGGAAGTGTATTGTATACTGCTGCTCTGCGTCAAACGCCGACGTAGTCAGTTTATATGAATGGCCGAAAGATGAACAGATAAGCAGGTTATGGACCAGGTTTGTGAAGATAAAGCGGGCGCATTGGACATACAAATCAAAGTGGACAGTAATATGTTCCAAGCATTTCACGGAGGACTGCTTTGAAAACCCGGTGGCGCCTTCACTTGGCTTCGGTAGCAAGTAAGTACATGCATGTTCAATTGTTTAGTATTGACAAGTATCTACCTCGTTTTAAATGTAAATACAATACGGATACAGATATATATATCAGCTAATTCAAATCCATGTGATGTTTTGGAGGTGGCGAAATTTGTACACTGTATAAAGTTAGTGTAGTGTTGACACCGAGGTCTTCCTCAAATTCGACGATGGCAGTGTGTGCTCTCAAATGTTTGGTGCATTATTTAAAATATGGGCTAAATGCATGTAAATAATGCCAATAAGGCACTATAAACAATGGACATTACTCTGATCTGACAAATATTCCAAATTGAAAATATGAATGAAATGTTTTTCATTTTATCTTGCAGAAGGCCAAAGTTACACCTCGTGGCGGTCCATCTATCCACTTGTCCCTTTCACCAGACAAAGAGAATTGTAACCCCAAACGTAAAAAAAAACCGAGTTTATGAAAAACGAGAAAGATTAAGAGTAAATTTAATAATCCATCATGTTACAGTTTTCTTGTACATGTCGTCCTCAGATCTGCGAATAGTGGGGTCAGATACATTTTATAAATCTGAATTTGAATTAATTTCAATGCCTCATATGATTGTTGGTGTTGTATGGGTTCCAAATCCATTTTAAAAAAATACTATACCTATAGGATAAAGGAGTAAACCAGGAAAGCAGTATGTGCATATGGATGAAGTAATGTAATTTCCATGTTTCAGGGTATGTGGAATGGCTGTCAGAAGACCTCTGGACCCTCTATATGGATGCGGACCTAACGACTTCCTCTGCTAACGCTCAAGCACCACCACCTCTCAGCAGCCAGTACACAAAACCAAGCAAAGACAGTGCATTTTTCATGATTTTCAAATCAACGCTGTTGAAATATGATGTGAAAATAATGAAAAAATATATATAAATTTCAAAGAAGCCGATTTAAAATCTGTGTTTCTCAACTTGTGTGAACCTCTGTAAATATGACTTCCATGATGAAAGCAAGGTGAGGTGGCATACTCTGTATTTGAACTCTCCAGCTCTTAATTAAATTTTATGGAATGAAACAATTTCATATTTAACATGTGCATGTACAAATGTTAGAATGAATGATGTTTTCACCTTCAGTGGTTTGTAAAAAAAATAACTTGGTTTAGAAACTTTTTCAGTGCTGCGATACAGATGAGATCACAAATTCTTCAACCATTTCACTTACTCAAATTAGAGTCAACTTGAAAGGCAAATTTTGCACCAAAATAACATGAGATATTTTAGAGTCGAAACTGTCGGATAATGACAGCACTGTCCATCAATTATTAGTCAAGGATCAACACCCACACTTTAGTTTTCACACAAAGAAAAGGGTAATGTTCATCAGCTAGGCATAAATCCTAAATCCTGTGAACACGGCATCATCTTCAAGTTCTGGGGTGGAAATTCTGCAAATCACATGATGGTATAACAACCCTGTTGCGCTTGCCGTGGGTCCCCAACACCACCTCACCAACTGTCTGTACGCCACGTGGCGATTTCTTTGATGTCTTTCTCCTGTGAAGGCGTTTCTGCCATAATGGTATTGAAAGAAATGCCAGGCTGTCCCCAATACAAATGGGTTTAGGCAGACTGGGTGAAAGCCTTCATGGTTAAAGGGGAATTCCAGTGGTTTGCATTAACAATGTATCCAATAAGTCATGTAATGTGTACTCTATCTTGACAATGTGATGTTAAATCATCTCTCATTTAATAGTGTTTATTGGGGTTGTCTTAATGTGACGTCACATGGAAGCAGCTTCAACAGAGCCTCGGTTTGAAATACGCATCAGAGGCATTCGGGTTCCAAAGAAAATGTGCACTTGGCTCTAATTTATTTAATTTCTGTTGTGTTGAGAATTTTTAAAATATTTTTTAATGAAATTTTTAGCTACATTTGTATGATAGACAAATAAAATAAATACATTACTACTTTAATATAAAATGTGGATCAGGATATAAGTTCTGGAAGGAGATTAGGTGTATGCCAATGAGAAGCACAATGTGAAAGACAAAGTCCCCATTTTGCAATTAACATCAACTAGCACCTTGGGGAGGAAGTGTATACTGTGCCTTTTCGAGTTCAGATCATTTGAGTTCAGTTTTATGGGCTTTGAGCAAAATTTTGAGCTCCAAGTTGTCATTCTCTGTGGATAAGTTTGTCCATCATGGATGGCAGCAGTGAAAAGCACTATGAGCATCATATAGGTTAGTAAAGTACACAATAAATAAAGCTACTACTGTTTACCGAATTGTTTTTACCATTGCAATGTTCTAGTGTACCATAAAAGATCTATTTTATGTTATTGTTGCTCAGTGTTACAAGGGAAACATCTCTCAGTATGATCCAGAGTGTTGCAGAGTACAAGCAAAACAATAAACATTGTAAAATTACCATAAGACCTTTCAGACAGCGTGATATGCTTAGCTTTTAGAGATCCATACAGTATGTGTGCAGATATTTAATTTATTATTTATTTAGTATTATAACAGTATTTAATAAAAGTCCAGTGGCTTCATATTGGCATGCATGATGATAATGTGGTTTTGATGCCTGCATTGAAATGCACTGATGAGCCTCCACTCGGACAACTTGGGAGTCATATAAACGTAGTATAGTCAGTCCCAAGATGCGATGAAGGCCCGTCCCAATTAAGTGAATGATAACCATGATAACTGCACCTGTGAATATATTATGGTCGCAGGGCACACTCACTGCAAGGGATCGCAGCAGGGGTTGCCTCTGAGATCTAGCTAAGCGGATAGGTCTCCCTTCTCTCTCTCTCTCACACACACATGCACAGCAGATGATGAATGATAAGGAGGTGATATCAAACTTAGATCAGTTGGACTCAAAGTTAAAGCCCCATGTGTTAACTTTCATTTGCGGTAGATAGGAGTGTGAGCCCTGTATAGTAGTGTTGGCTCGCCAAATATAACAAACACCACATCAATTCCATGTTCCCTGATTGAGTGGAAAAAACAAACGTGAAGAATTATTATTATTATTTTTTTTTTTTGCTACACGCAGAATGCTCATTCCATTGGGAAGGAACCTCCTGTACTGTGTGCCTGATGGCAAAAAAAGGAACTCTTGAGGCCCATTTACCTGCCAATATGCTGCTTGTGTGCCTGAGATGAAAAGTATTCAAATTAGATGTATAACATGTAAGGGGGACAGTAAACATTTGGAGTTATTTTCCCTAATTTTATATTTACTGAGAAAGTGAACTTTGATGGTAACACAGTGAAAATATTGTAGCTAGATTTATTCGCAGTGGATATCGATGGCTAATAACTGCCTGTGATGTGAACCAATACCAATCAACTACTGGTAATCATTAGTGAAAATGTATTTTAGATAAATCAATGTTGATAATACGTATTAGATTAATACTTTCCACAGAGTCGCAGGATACACACAGAAGATTTCTAGTACACTTGAGTTCCTTTTCTTGCAGGTAACATCCAGAGTAAATAGTTTGGCCTAAATAAAAAATTCTAAATAGAAAGCCATCGAGATTCAGTTGTAACAAAATAAAATCAAGTGAAATAAGGGCAATAGTTGTCTCACACATTTGTGCCCAGATACCGAGTGTGCATTTTATAAAAATTTTATCATCACCCCTTAATGTAACGGGCTTTCTTTTGCAATCTTAATACAGAGATTAAAAAATAATATTCTTTGAGAAAGATACATTTTTGAGGCATGACGAGCAGATATAATGTCAAGCCTCCTGGATTTGTCATCCAACACCAAACGTCAACATTCTTCACTACATACATATTCATTGAAGCATTTCATTTTGCTATTCGCTGTCATCCTTGGAATGTCCAATTTGGAAGCACTTAGAGATTTGTTAGATAGAGATGCTACAAAGAGAAAGCATCAAATAAAAATGCAGTAACCTTGCAAGACCTCTAAAGTGAAAACATACTTTATCAGAAGGTACAGCCGTATTTTACAAAGGTTGATTGAAACAGAAGAAATGTTTTTTTTTCTTTTGTGTGTAAAGATGACCAAGTCTAGTCATCAGTCAACCACAGGGCTTTTATACACTCTGATCCATATTTTTGGGTATAGGCTATGTTTTGTTCATTTTCTTGAATATTGTGGTCTATGCACTTTACACTGCATACATTTCTTTAAGTAATAAATATTTGATCATATAATGGACGAGAGTTTTAAAAAAAGTCAGAACTCTAAGTCACAGTCCTATTTTTGGGATTTTGCGAATGACCCAAAACAGCGCCATCAACTGGTTGTCAGCCAATCCCAGGGCACATAGAGACAAACAGCTGCACTCACAATCACAGCTAGGGGCAATTTAGGGTCCAATTAATATTGCATGTTTTTGAGATGTGGGGGGAAACCGGAGTGCCCGGAGAAAGTCCACGCAGGCACGGGGAGAATATGCAAACTCCACACAGTGAGGGTGGGTTCTCAGAACTGTGAGGCCAATGCTTTCTAGCTGGCCCACAATGCCGCGGGCGTGCTGGAGCCAATATCAACTATTTTCGGTGGAGAGGTGGGGTACACCCCGAATTGGTCATCACCCAATCGCTCTGTCCTTAAATTATTAAACAATTAAAAATGTTGAAAATAGCCAGAGAGCAAATCTCTTAATGTTCTTGGAAGCGCAAGTGTCTGAGAGTGTTGTAAAATTCCACCACATTCCCCACTGTTGAGTCTTATGGCATACTTTTTGCCTGTAGATTGAAAATACATATCTATGAAATCTATTTTTGTTTTGTTTGATTAGCATTGTCCATGATGGTCTGTAGCTTATCCTGCATGCAGTCTCAAGGGTGTCACAGCTCCTCCCCAGCAGTGAGCCAACCTTCTTAAAGTGGGACTGTCATCCCTATAAACATTCTAAAATAGATATTGTAATGAAAAATACATATAACAGTATTCGCTTAAATGTCTATACGAAAATATATATGTGAGCGGGCCGTGCGTCATCCATGCGCAAAGTTGCGCAATTGAGTGTCCCTCGACATCCAAGTGGTCGCCGTGATGTCATCGTCACTTCCGCCGTTAGAAAATGCGCAGTGCCTGCTACTACGGAAGCCGAACAACAGAGATATTCAGATTTTTCCGAAGCCCCTTCTGACACCGAAGCTCTTTTCAAAAAGGACAACACCACACAACCGAGTGAAGTTACCGGGGCAATATTACACTATTGTTTCGAGCCCTCAGGGCAATATTACACTATTGTTTCGAGCCATATTCAGATGATATGCCATCACGGCCAAAGCGCATCCTATCCGATCCACTTCCGCGGTGGAGATGAGCCATCGCGGCTCATCGCAGCCAGCCGGTGTGGATTATGACGGAGCCGAGCAGTGCCGCTCAGTCGAGCCGGCGCGCTTTATGCTCGCATGCGACTGAGTAACGCATTCTCGGCTGGGTTCTTCAGAGAAGCCCCCGTCGAAAGCCCGACGCGCAGCCTTCGCAGAAGATGTGACTGCCGAACGCAGCGCCTCAGCCGGTGTGGCTGAGTTTTGGCCCGCCGTGCTATATAAGGAGAGGATGGAGCCGAGCTATGTTGCAGGCTGAGTGAGACATTGTTGGCTGGGCGACGCGCACATCAACATATTTCATACGCGGATCTTTTGTTACGTTATGAGAGAGACCGATTACGTGGTCCGCCCCAAACTATTATTTTTTTTAGTAGCTGTATGCGCACATCAACACATTTCGTGCGCGGATCTTTTGCTACGTTATGAGAGAGACCGATTACGTGGTCTGAGTCTCCTCAGGACATAATTTGTACACTTGCCCACATCCTGTTCGAGCCCTTCCTCTAGAGTGCATCAGTGGTTACTGTTAGCAAATGCCCCAATTTGTCATCCAGGTGCACACCCAGATATCCGTATGTCCTGTATATAGGTCTGCACCACGTTGATTTCCTGGTACCAGACATTGAGAGACAGCAGAGGTGGCTTGGCCATGCGAAAGTTGATAGTAAACTCCTTTGTTTGATGATGTTCAAAAGTAGGATGTTCCTCTCGTTTCAATCACTGAATACTCCCACTAGGTCCTTGTCCTCCGCATTCATGTCCTTTCCTCACACAAGCCACAGTTGTAATATCATCAGAATACTTTTGAATGTGGCAGTTCTCTTTGTTGTGGTTAAACTCTGGAGTGTATAATGTGAACAGGTACACATCCAGAACATCATCTCTGAAGGCCAATTTATACTGCCTGTATGCAGGAATCCAAAGGGTGCACTGCAGTGAATGTGGTACACTGAACATATAAAAGTAGGTCACCGGAGCATGTGGGAGAGCTGCGAAAAAAAAGTATTTATGATGCTTTTCCTTGTCGATGCTCTCATTTCTTGTGATCTCCCTTCTATTCACGTTCAGTTCACATTGTATCTTCGTATTACTTTTTTCTCTTTTTCAGTCAAATACAAGAGACAGGAACTTTATTTCTTTTTGCTTTCATAGAGTCACCATTTCGATTAAAGATGTATGCGTCGGAAAGTGATGTGTGGACCAATGCATGTTTACGGAATGGATACTGAAATTAATTCTAAAATATAGTATGAATGGAGCTGCATATGCATCTGTAGTCTGCGGATGAATAATACAGAAAGTATGAATTGGCCATTAGGAACAGAGGCTGAATGGTGTTAAAAGCATTTGAAAAGTCAAAGAATGTGACCTCCCACTTGTTTTCCCAACTCATCCAGGTAGGAGTATGTACAATACAGATATACAGCATTGTCCAAATGGAACATCAACTCCAAGGGGACTATAGCAAAAGATGTCTGTGGTCTCAGGTGATGGGAAAACAGCCGTTGCAAGGTCTTCATAATGTGCCCAATTTTAGGTACCGGAACAAGAAAGGATATCTTCCATAGAACGGGGACCCTCCCTCATATTAGGCTCTGGTAAAAAAGCGCCTGGCGAGGCTCAGTCACTTGATTCACACAGGACATAAGATCTTATCTCCTCCACTGTACTGCGTAGAGGAGGGTGGTGAGACAAGTCATTTCTTTGCAGTATTAACGCTGTTGTAGATGTATGAGGGGGTGATTTAGGGAGCAGGGCTGTTAAAAGAGAGAAAAAGAAGTCAGCTGTTGAGACGAGGCCGAAATGAGCAGGTTGGAGGGCGACCACTCTGTCGAACCTGCTAAAGAAGCGGTAGAACTGATTGCCTTTCTTGAATAAGTGCAGTCCACTGATCCAGCCATCCATTACCTGGCTGTTCTTGTTTGTAGCCAGTAGTTTGCATTCCTCTTCACACCTCAGTCGTGTTGTTATTCTGCAGCTTCCGCTTCACTTTCTTTTCATAATCCCTCTTAACCTGCCTCATATTTCCCTTAATTCCCCATTGCACTTACAGTACTTGCCCCACACACTTCAACTGTACAATCATATCCCTGCAGAAGTTCATGTAGAATGTTCAAGTTTTAGTAGACGTACAAGGCTATGGCTTTTCGTGTCCACTTTCTGAATGACCGAGTGGTTACTGCCTGCTTTAGGACACAGGGTGTATAACAGGAATGAAGGTGGTGTTTTGGAAAATGTTTTTTTTTTTTAAAAGAATAAGTAAGGAAGCAATCTTGTCTTTGTGAGTTTTTGTGATGAAAAAAGAAATAAAGAAATCTTTGCAAAGAGAGGAAAATATACAAGTATTACGAGCTCAGACAACAAGCCCCTTCATTATGTGAGGGAAATTAAACAATTATCTATATCCAGCTTCACTAGCAGTCAGAACATAACGAGGAAGGAGTATTATGTACAGTATTACTGGGAAAGAGCTAGTAAACAAATAAAAAAAAGCCTTTGAAGGTTGTCTAAAACTAATAGAAGTAATACTTGGGATATATAATAACATTGATTTTACAACATAGTGGACCAGGTCGTGGTTTGATGGACCAACATGTGTGAGCATGTTTGTGTGTGTGTGTGTGTGAGCGCGTGCGTGTGTGTGTGTGTGTGTGTGTGTGTGTGTGTGTGGGTGGGTTGGGGTGGGGGGTTTGGGGTGACGATGCATTGTACGCTTCCTTACTATATGTGTATACATCGGATGAAGAATCTCCTCCTCTACTCCTGTTTCCCACATGATGTCTCTGCCATTCAACCCAGCAACACCATTGCCAAATTTGTTGATGACACTGTCCTTTTAGGACTGATCAGAAACATTGATAAGTCTCGCTACATGGAGGAGGTGTGATATCTTGGTAACAGTGTCAAATTAACACCCTGGACCTGGATACAGTCAAGACGAAAGAGATGATAAAGGACAGAAAATCCAGGAGCACTGAGTATACCACACCACTACATGAGTGGAGAGGAGGGGAAGAGGGTGGGAAACTTTAAGTTCCTCAGCGTCACCAATGGAGAAAACCAAACCTGGTCTACCAGGATATCTCACCAAGTGAGGAAAGTGTGTCCAAGACTGTACTTCCTCAGGAAACTATACCAAGCCCATTTCCCCAACATCTACCTAGTCAACCACAGTGACATCTAAGGACACACTCCTTTATTACATACTGTATGTAATCAAAGTAATCAAAATGTGTAAAACCTAAATATAACCAAATAACAACACTCTAGAATAATTCTACATCATTCCATGGACATAGTTCCAGATTTGTACAAATTTTGTCTTGTGTATCATTGTGTTTTTGAGCTTTTACTTTTATTTTGAAAACAGTGGCTTGCTTAATAATACAGAACAATCTAATTAAGAATTTTCTCTTTCATCCGACTCAGTTAGTTGGGAAATGATAAAAAAAAAAATCTATGATTAATAGTGTTGGATAGAAGAAGCAATGTAAGCAAAGCCTTCCTAACAATTAAAGAAAATGCACATTCGTCTAACAAACACTACCGGTACATGCATATTAATTTGGAACACAGTGTAAAGACAGACAGCCATTCACCCATACATTCACAATACCACTGAGTCGACACTGAACAGCATTGAACTGGCATTGAAGTCAGCCAAGTGAACCACTACAGTGGAAGTGAAATGCAATATGTCCATCTGAAATTAGAAATCATAAAACTAAAATAAAACCTTGAAAACCTTTTTTTTTCTTTACACTGATTTGTGAACTGTCACTTCTATAAGAACACCTGATCACATAGTTTTGTGGTCTACATTGGACAAGCCTGGGAATCTCAGTGTGTATGATCACTTTTGTTGCTGCCTACAGTGATGTTCAGAGTTGTGTGCACTGCGGTGTACAAATGTTGTTACACACTAAAATGATATGCTGGATTTTATTAGAGAGGCTGATTAGTGTCTTTCAGGGACATGCACAGGCTTAGCTTAAGCTTTCTTTTTTCGCAGCTTTAAGTCAGTGCAGTTGGGTATTAAATATTCAATAGATATTCACCACCATGCATGATATAATAAATTTAACACGAATATGGGGCCTTACAAAGGTATAAAGGCTCTCTGTGGGGAGCATCATTACAAATGCCAGAAAATAATGTAAGCCAATATGTGACAATCTCTGGTGGTGGTCATTATATCAAATTTTATCCCGTCATACCATAGTGGTAAATATTGATGATCAGTTTCAAAATTATAATTTTACAGGATGGTTCTTGGAACTTGGATACATTCACCTTATCAACACTATTGGGAAGTAAGATATCACAAGAGATGTAATGCAGAGCATGCTATCGGTGGCTGAGCTGATTTTGATAGTTTTTCAAAAAGCTTGCAGGTGGTATTAATGGGATATGTCACTCTAACCATTCTGAGTTAGGATGCCAGATTGTCATCAAAAGCAGTAATTTAAGAAGTAAAAACAATACCAATTAAGCTTGTTTTTGAAGGCATATCCCACCTGTGAGCTAATTTTAGCGAGCCCGTCAGTAGATTTTTAAGTGTCACCATTAAGATGGCAATCTCTAAAATGATGTTTCTTGTATTGAAATACTCAGTGGGCTTTCGTTTTGTAATCAGTACAAAAGTAATCTCCACCTTGGAAGTTCGTAAACATTATCACCTGAAGGCCAGAAGAACATACGTACGTCACCTGTTTGCTGCAAGATGCACAGTATGCGTTAAGGGTGCAGTTACAATCCAGGAAATTGTAAATACAATACCCACCGCGAAGGATTAATTGCTCATTTTCCATTCTAACATTTTAATGATCATAAGAAGTCAAATGTTTTTTCCTCCTGATACGACACATTTGAGAATCGATGAGAATTGATTAAAAAAAATCAATCTCTCAAGCAGCATCGAACATGGAATAGGAAAAATGTCATCAATTCCCATCCTTACCATATCATACCCTTGCTGTAGTCAGCAAATATTTACTTTATGCTCTAGTTAGAATAGTACAATAAACTATTGCTGTTTAACCAAGAGTTCTGTGTGTCGTGGAGAAGTGTGCCTTGCACACCTTCAGATGAGGAACAAAGACACCATTCAAACACTATCTTGGCTCACCATGGTATAGATTTAATTTCTGCTCATTAAGACTCAACTGTTAGAAATCAGGGCTCTTTTGGTAATGCAATGTTTCCAAAACTGAACATCTGTCACCAAATGTTGGCTAATGCTTTCTAGGCAAATTATAAAGAAAAGAATACAAGAAGGAAGTTCTATTCCTCCACCTCCACTATACAGGTGAAGCGGACATGCTCACCGCAACCTGAGGTGTCACAGTGACTCCCCCCACAACTCGATATATAGCTTTCTTCCAAGCAGCCCTGCTGTGAGACTACCACAAGAACACACCTACAGGCATGAAAGCAATTAGCAGCACCCCTCAATATCTTCATTTGCAGTTATCAGAATCCTTTTCTTCGTTTAGAAGAATGAAGATTAGCCGAAGTAAAACAGAATATATATGGATGACTGAGAGGGGTGGAGGGGGAAGAGTGAGGATCCAGGGAGAAGAGATAGCGAGGGTGGAGGACTTTAAATATTTATGGTCAACATTCCAGAGCAATGGTGAGTGCGGTAAAGAAGTGAAGAAACGGGTCCAAGCAGGTTGGAACAGCTGGCGGAAGGTGTCTGGTGTGTTCTGTGACAGAAGAGTCTCTGCTAGGATGAAGGACAAACTTCATAAAACAGTGGGGAGGCTGGCCATGATGTACGGGTTAGAGACGGTGGTACTAAAGAAACAACAGGAAGCAGAACTGGAGGTGGCAGAAATGAAGATGTTGAGGTTCTCTCTAAGAGTGACCAGGTTGGATAGGATTAGAAAGGACCTCATTAGAGGGACAGCCAAAATGTATGTTGTGGGGACAAGGTTCGAGAGAGCAGACTTCAATGGTTTGGACATGTCTAGAGGCAAGAGAGTGAGTATAATGGTAGAAGGGTGTTGAGGATGGAGCCGCCAGGCAAAAGAGCAAGAGGAAGACCAAAGAAAAGGTTGATGGATGTTGTGAGGGAAGACATGAGGGCAGTGGGTGTTATAGAGGAAGATGCAGGAGATAGGCTTAGGTGGAGAAAAAGATGACACGCTGTGGCGACCCCTAACGGGGCAAGCTGAGAGGAAAGAGTCCTTTTCTTCATTTGAACTGACAGCAGCCAAAAGGGACAATTGCCGAAGGAATGCAAGTAAAGAATGAAACTATTTGCTTCATATTCAAACGTGCATGCAAGGTGCCACCCAGTGGCATTTTAGAGTTCTGGAACGCATAAACTTCATTCAGTTTTTAACTAAAGATAAAATGTCCCATTTGATATTTCATGGACTGAATAGAAATATTCCAAATGTATGCCTTGATGTTTGTGTCAGTATATCAACTTTATCGTTTGACTGGCAAGACTTTGACAACGGTTGTCCTGATTTGAAATCTCCAACCAAACTAATGTTTAAACAGTCATGGTTGTTTGTCTCTATGCGCCCTGCAATTGGTTGGCAACTAGTCCAGGTTGTACTCAGACTCCTACCCGATAGGGCATCTGGGATAGACTCCAGCGCTCCTGCGAACCCTGTGAGGATGAGCATTTAAAAAAATGCATAGATTGATGGATAGCCTTTTTGTGCTTTAGATCACTATCCACCCTCGAGGACTTGCCTGCCACCAAAACAAGCACAAGAGCAGCCACGATCTTATTGGAAACTCCACATCCTGGCTCTTCCAGCTCCTTTCCTCTGGTACGCACTACCCAACAATGCTAACCAAAACTAGCAAGCATTCCAACAACTTCTTTCCTCTTGCAATTAAATTCTTAAACAGCTAATGTACCATTCAACTGCAACAAGCGACCACTTTTCTGCCTCAAGTTTGTTCTCAAATTCTCCCGGGCCAATTAGTACGATCAATCCCACCCTTCAAATCAAATAAAATCAAAACTAGCAGGCATTCAAACTGTTTTTTTTCTCTCGTGCAATTAAGTTAGCAAATTCTTGAGCAGCAAATCTACTAACTTTATCCTTGCTCCATTGTTGGGACAGACCCTCGCCTCCTGCTGGTTCAATAAGTATTAATAATATATACTGTAGACTGTCGCAAGATTTATCACTGTAAACTGCTCTCTTTGCCCAATTGTCATTACACTGATCTATAACGGTGAACTGTGAACAGGTAAGGTCACTCTGTATAAGCTTCACATAATGTGGGCGTTTGACGCACTCTAAACTGTTCTAAATCTAGAAGACTATGAATCTTGCACAAGTGTGACCCTTATGAGGATAAGTTCCTATTAATTGAATGTCAATTGTTGTCCATTCTTGTTAGTTTGTTTGGTTTTTTTTTTTTTTGGTACTAAAAACATGAATGTTGTACCAGGTTAACACAGACTGCCGGAGACAATTTCCTTGATTGTTGTTCCATACTTGGCCATTAAATCTGATTCTCAATCTGGTTCTGATATATTATAGATTATTCGTGCACTCACTGTGGTAGTCTGACCACTCTGCACCACCCACACATCTATTGTTGACCAAGACTAGACTCTGATACCTGATTAGCTTCTGCACCACTTACACAATTGACTGAGGAAAATCTGCAAAATCTGCACAATCAACATTGTCTCAGACTATTGAATGACTAGTCACTTTAAACTGCTGTCTTTGCACAATTGTCATTGCACTAATCTATAACAGTTCACTGGAGCGGTTCACAGCCGAGTATGAAACAGCTGGCTGAGACTCAGCACCTCCAAATCTGAGACCATGGTCATCAGATGGAAAAGAGTGTTGTGCCCTCTTTGGGTCAAGGATGAATCCTGATCCAAGTGTAGGAGGTCAAATATCTTGGGGTCTTGTTCACGTGTGAGGGGAGAATGCTGTGGGAGATCGACAGACGGATCGGTGCAGCGTCTGCAGTGATGCAGACTTTGTAATGGTCCATTGTGGTTAAGAGGGAGCTCAGTCAAAAGACGAAGCTCTCAATTTACCAGTCGATCTACGTTCCTACCCTCATCTATGGGCACGAGATAGGGTAATGACCGAAAGAACAAGCGGCCGAAATGAGTTTCCTCCGCAGGGTGTCCCGGCTCTCCCTTAGAGATAGGGTGAGAAGCTCGGTCATCAAATTCTATGTAGCTGCTGACATTGGTCAGTGGACACTAATAGTGAGTTAGGCACAGGAGGATGAGGAGTATCAGTTTCAGGGACATAGATGTGTACAATATGTATGTCTGGATAGGTTCTTACTTTATTCTCCAGTCGTCCAATGAGTTCAGATAGACGATTGATTTGAGCCTCGAGACTCTCTTTCCTGACCTCTACCGCACCTGCAACACACAAACAGACAAGCATAAGCAAGCATAACTCAATATATATATATATATATATATATATATATATATATAGTTTTGTGGATAAACTGCAGTCTTGCATCTCACTCCCATCTAAATTTATTGAAGAGCCAACATGTTGTTCATTAAATACCGCAAATCCATTTGTGACAAATTAATCATAAACACTGGAGTCTTTCTAATGTTTCATTTGCATCTGCAACTCTTAAATAATCTCAGCTAATTGCTGGTAATAGAAATGAGATTTGGTGCTGTGTTTGATGGAGATACAGCTGTGCTCATATGTTTTACACACAGAATTTGTTCGACGCCTACTGTTCTTGAAATAAAATGAATGATAACTCAAAAGAAGTCTTTCTTTTTAAATCAAATTCAATGTGAACTATAAGACATTTTACAGTAGAATAATAAAATACCGATGACAACAAATCGAGTAGGCTCCAACCTACACGACCGTTCAATAACAAAATTCTGCTGAATTTGCACTGAATGCTGTGAATGCTCAACGTGGGAGGCCCCTGATGATGACGTCAGTGGACAAAAATCATCATATGTATAATATATTAGTACCCAAATTGGAGCCGTATTCGTTCGCGTTGAAGCTGCGCGGCCTAGCCTTGCTCGGGAACATCAAATATTTGCTGAGGAGGTGAACACCAATCATGAGTACTTACATGACCTGCAAAACCTATGTTTCGTATACAACGAGGACAGTGAGTACCTAATAGGAAGTTGGGTGAGTGGAAACGTCAATTTAAACTTGCTTATAGGGCCAGACTAGCTTAGCTTAGCTGGCTAACAATGAGTCACATTTGCGATCTAACCGTGCTGTTGAAGAAACATCGAACGTGAGTACATAATGTGAATGACCTAAACAATGTGTACAACGAGGGACATGAGGACTTATAGGAAATTTAACAAGTCTTATGTTAGTACCCAAAAACGAGCCATGCCGTCTGCGTTGAAGCTGCTCAGCATATCCATTATATTTTCACACAGGTAGTCTGTGATTTGTGTACCTTATGTGCTGTCTATTTGATAGCTTTTATCTAACTTTAACATAGATTAGGCAGTATGTAAATTGTGTATTCTTATGTGTTGACTTTGTATATTTGATTGCTTTTATCTGACGAACTTTACAATATATACTGTGAGAATTGTGCATCTTATGTGCTGACTTTGTTAATTTGATTGCTTGTTTTGACCATCTGCAGCCCGAAGGAGGGCACAATTGCTGTGTGTCCTGTAGGCCGGTCACAATCCCGGATAAATGCAGAGGGTTGCGTCAGGAAGGTCATCCGGCGTAAAACTGTGCCAAACATATATGAGCGTTCTTCAAACGACTTCCATAATGGGTAGGCCGTGGCCTGGGCTAACTTCGCCCACCCCCGGCACTGTTAATCTGCAAGGCGTTGGTAGAAATTCAGATAATGTAGGTTGAAGACAAAAAAGAGGAGGAAAGCGACTTAGTCGGCAGAAGAAGAAGAGGCATGCACAGTCCCTACAGCTGTGTGTAGGGAATTTGAATGTTGGGAATATGACAGAAAAACTCAGGAGTTAGTTGACATGATGATTAGGAGAAAAGTTGATATATTCTACATCCAAGAGAGCAAGTGGAAAGGGAGGAAAGGCAAGAAGTTTAGGAGCAGGGTTGAAATTATTTTACGATGGAGTAGATTGGAAGAGAAATGGAGTACGGGTTATTTTAAAGGAAGAGCTGGTTAAAAATGTCTTAGAGGTGAAAAGAGTATCAGATCGAGTGATGAGACTTTGAAATTAAGGGTATTGTATATAATGTGATTAGCGGGTACGCCCCTCAAGTAGAATGTGACCTTGAGTTGAAAGAGAAATTTTGGAAGGAACTAGACGAAGTAGTCCTGCATTCCAGAGAGAGAGAGAGAGTTGTGATTAGTGAAGATTTCAATGGACAAGTTGGCGAAGGAAACAGGGGTGATGAAGAAGTGATGGGTAAGTACTGCATTCAGCAAAGGAACTTTGAGGGTCAGTTGGTGGTGGACTTCGCAAAAAGGATGGAATTGACAGGGGTGAAAACTTATTTCCAGAAGAGACAGGAGCATAGAGTGACCTATAAGAGCGGAGGTAGGAGCACGCAGGTGGATTGTATTTTTTGCAGACGATGTAATCTGAAGGAGGTTACTGATTGTAAGGTAGTGGTAGGAGAGAGTGGAGCTCGAAAGCATTGGATGGTCGTGTGTAGGATGATGACTCTGGTAGCGCGTAGGAACATTAAGAAGACAAAGGTAGAGCAGAGAATCAGGTGATGGAAGTTTAGGAAAGAAGAATGTTGTGTGGCCTTTCGGAAAGAGCTGAGACAGGCTCTAGATGGACAGGAAGAGCTCCAAGAAGACGACTGCCAAAGTAATCAGAGAGGCAGGCAGAAAAGTACTTGGGGTGACTTCTGGTAGGAAAGGGGAGAAGGAGTCTTGGTGATGGAACCCCAAAATACAGGGAGTCATACAAGGAAAGAGATTAGCGAAGAAGAAGTGGGATACTGAGAGGACTGAGGAGAGGCAGAAGGAGTACATGGGGATGAGACGTAGGGCGAAGGTAGAGGTGGCGAAGGCTGAACAACAGGCATATGACGACATGTACACCAGGTTGGATACGAATGAAGGAGAAAAGGATCTCAACAAGTTGGCCAGACATAGGGATAGAGATGGGAAGGATGTGCATCAAGTAAAAATGATGAAGAATAGTGATTGAAATATCTTGACTGGTGCCAGTAGTGTGCTGAGTAGATTGGAAGAGTACTTTGAGAAGTTGATGAATGAAGAAAATGGGAGAGAAGGAAGAATAGAAGAGGCAACAGTGAATGACAAGTGGCAATTATTAGTAAGGGGGAAGTTAGAGAGGCACTGAACAGGATGAAAAATGGAAAGACAGTTGGTCCTGATGACATACCAGTGGAGGTATGGAAGCAATTTTGAGAGGTGGTTGCGGAGTTTTTGACCAACTTATTCAATAGAATACTAGCGGGAGAGAAGATGCCTGAAGAATGGAAGAAAAGTGTGCTCGTCCCCATTTTTAAAGACATAGGCGATGTTCAGAACTGTGGAAACTACAGAGGCATAAAGATGATGAGCCACACAATGAAGTTATGGGAAAGAGGAGTGGAGGCTAGACTCAGGACAGAAGTATCTCCGAATAACAGTGTAGTTTCATGCCTAGAAAGAGTACCACAGATGCATTATTTGCCTTAAGGATGCTTGTGGAAAAGTACTAATAAGGTCAGAAGGAGCTACATTGTGTCTTTGTAGACCTAGAAAAAGGCCATGATAGAGTACTAAGAGAGGAACTGAGGTACCGCATGGGCAAGTCTGGTGTGGTGGAGAAACATGTTAAAATAGTACAGGACATGTATGAGGGCAGCAGAACAGCGGAGAGATGTGCCGTAGGTGTGTCAGAAGAATTTAAGGTGGAGGTGGGATTGCATCAGGGATCCGCTGTGAGCGCCTTACTGTTTGTGGTAGTAATGGATAGGCTAACAAATGAGGTGAGGCTGGAATCCCCTTGGGCCATGATCGCAGATGATATTGTGATCTGCAGTGAAAGCAGGGAGCAGGCAGAGGAACCATTAGAAAGCTAGAGGCACGCACTGGAAAGGAGAGGAATGAAGATCAGCTGAAGTAAAACAGAGTATATGTGCATGAATGAGAGGGGCGGAGGGGGAAGAGTGAAGCTCCAGGGAGAAGTGATACCACGGGTGGATGACTTCAAATACTTGGGGTCAACAATACAGAGCAATGATGAGTGTGGTAAGGAAGTGAAGAAACGGGTCCAAGTGGGGTGGAACAGTTGGCAGAAGGTGTCTGGTGTTCTATGTGACAGAAGAGTCTCCGCTAGGATGACGCACACAGTTTATAAAACAGCGATGAGGCAAGCCATGATGAATGGATTAGAGACAGTGGCACCGAAGAAACAACAGGAAGCAGAACTTGAGGTAGCAGAAATGAAGATGTTGAGGTTCTCGCTCAGAGTGAGCAGGTTGGATAGGATTAGAAATGAGCTCATTAGGGGTACAGCCAAAGTTGGATGTTTTGGAGACAAGAGACTTCGATGGTTTGGACATGTCCAGAGGCGAGATGGTGAGTATATTGGTAGAAGGGTGCTGAGGATGGAGCTGCCAGGAAAAAAAGTGAGTGAAGACCAAAGAAAAGGTTGATGGATGTTGTGAGGGAGGACATGAAGACTGTGGGTGTTAGAGACGAAGATGCACGAGATAGGCTTAGATGGAAAAAGATGCCACGCTGTGGCAACCCCTAACGGGACAAGCTGAAAGGAAAAGAAGAAGAAGACATTAGAATAATAAAATCATTAATGACAATCCAGACAAATATACAGTATAAAGATAATTCCGTTCAGTCATATTTTCTACGGAAATGCCAATATTTCACAAATTCTCCCAGTGTATGTAAATGTATGGGCACACCTGTTTAAGTAAATGAGAGCCATACACACACTCTCAGACATTGCTGCAAACTTTATTCACCACATATCATTGATTAAATTACTGTGGCTAATCATGCAATGCATTCATTAATTAAATGTACTTTCCACAGCATTAAGCGATTTTAGTTGATCTCACACCATACGTTACCGTAGTTTTAATATGGATATTAATCACAGTTAATTGTGATTATTTTACAAATGTTATTTTTAGTGTTGCCAGTAAATTTCTGTCATTCAGGTTTACAACCTGCTACCATTTACACAGAAATACTTTGTTATTTTTAATACACAACTATACTTAGTTTACTGTGAAAGCAATATAGAGTATTGTTATATTACCATGAACCTCAATTACAGTAAATTAAAAATAAAAAAAATAAAACAGAAACAGTGTTGGCAGAGAGTTCCTGTAAAAATAATTTGCAATGTCTATCAGTGTAGTTACAGTATATAATGCAATGCAGTTTTAAATCACTGTGTACAACAAACACAAATCATAGTGACAGATTGACACCTTTATCTTTGATAATTATTAAGAACAGAACTTTATTTCTTCCATCATTCAGTTCCCTCATCTTATTCTGTTCAGGGGTCTTCAGCCTCTATAAACACAACAGCTTTGCAATTTAGCATCTACAAACCTTCTACTATGGCCATTTCAAGTTAATAAATCCCACACAGGCGGGTCCAGGATTTAAAACCAGGTCCTCAGAACTGTGAGGCAGATGTTCATACCAGTCACACCACCCTGCCATCCTATTGTACTACTGCATATCTTTCATAATCATCATAATTGCATGTTCACAGCCTACACAAAATTTTACACTTACAAAAAGAGACATGCTCCCCCTTTACAAGAAAAAAATTACAACATAAGCTTAAGCAAAACGTCTAAGTCAGGCAACATTTTTCAAAAACATCTTTCAAACTGGTAAACTGGTCATGAAGCCATGCTGGGATTTATAATCATATTTGCAGAATGTATGTTTGCCACAAACTCAGCAATGCTTGTAACCACAACAAAAACCAAACCTATGTAGTGATGCATCATGTTTTGGGGTGTTGGAAATGGGGCGTTAGTCAAGGTGGAGGGATTTCTCAAAAGCTCAAATTTGCAGTCAGGGTTAGTCGCACTGAACCTTCAGGCTTCCCTTACAAAGTAAAACAAAATGCCAGGAAATGCCAACTGGAACATCTAAGCTTTATTTGGGATTATTTTTGGGCACTTTATAGTCAATGGTGATAGGTCTCCACTGACACCTATTTGATATTTACATGTGTTTTGGTTAATTCTGACCACAGCCACATCCCCACTTATAGCAAGCATTATTTATCGTGATAACAAAAACCTGGTATTTGAACAGCGGTGTATAGAACATTTACATATTGTATCCATCTTGTGCATTATATGCTGTACACAGTGCAATATACTATATGCTGTATGCTACATGGTATGAAATTACTGCTCAGGCACTTCTAGTTACATGTACATTTTCCTATCATATACTTGAGATGTTGACAACAAAGCTGAATGTGACTCGTTCAAAAAAAAAACCCAGTTAATATTGAATCTCTCAAACATTGTCAGGACCCCATATAAATTGAGAAAAAAAATCATTAATCATTCCACCTCTTTTGAGCAAGTAGCCCCTACTTCTGACTGCAGTGCAATTGTGTTTCAATGCACTCCCACGCCCACCTTACACTCTCTCCCGAGCACCCTTCCACTTTCTCCCCCCCTGATGGCTCCCTGCAGCAAATTGGAGAGCTGACTGCCCACTCTTCATTAAAGGATTTAACAGCCAGTCAATTAGTAGATACCTTCCTCCACACCAACAGACAGACCCTCATCAATTAAACCAGAGCCCGTAACCATGGAGGCTCTTGGACATAAAAGCGCAGTGGTGAGTTTGATGGACTCTGACAATAAGTGGCCTGGTCAATTATAAAAGTGAGTCAGGAATTATAGCCTTCAAAATTCACAGATGGCTGAGAAGAGCAGTGTACCTCTTGACATTCTCCTCAATTAAACAATACTTAGTTATTTCCAATTCATCTCGTTTAACTTTTTCTATCCTGTGCCAGCCACCAGCTTGATGTTTACACCAGTCAAAAGTCATAATCAAATTAGATGGCTCAAAAGTACAACTGTGCACCTTCTATTTTATGTACTACGCAGGGTTGAAATTTAGCTTAGAGATGCTGCGATATGGTAACTGTTATGAAAACTGCTTGAATTGATCATTTACTAAGAAATGCAAATTACCAGTACATTGTACATTTTACACGTTTAACAGCCAGTGTTTACCCTGTGCAGTGCCGACACTGGATGTAGGACTGTGCTGAGAAAAAAAGAAAAATAAAATAAAGAAGGAAAAAAGATAACCCTTTTATACTTCTGTAGGCTTTAAACGGGAGTTCATGGTGATGGATAGCTTCATTTCTAAATTCAATTAATTTTACATCATAGTGTGTTTATTCATCGTCTTTCAAGTTTATAATTGTTGCTCACCCCAATTAAAGAGTAATTATTGCTATGCAAGCTTATGCAGGGTATTTAAACAATGAATGGTTGAATGATCCGAGGTCTGCTCCTCCAGTTTCCATAACAACCACTTTATAAAACAGAAATGGCAAGTAATTTAAGTGATGAGTGTTGTTACTGAATACTGTACTTTGGCATGAATGGATATGGAAACTAGAGATGACGCCAAATATTCTAAACAGTAAAAATCTAATTTACAGTTCACTATAGTTCATATTTGCATTTTTTTTTTTTGCCAAGATATGCCCTTGCTCAGAAAACAACTGCATTGTGTGGAGGGAAAACAGCAAAATAAGAACATAATTTTCTGTCGTAAACGCCATGTTTTAACTGTGTATTGCGGCCACCCCCTGCCCACATTTTAAGTATAAATTTAAAATGTAATGTACTTGTAAATGTACTTTTATTTACCTAGATTTTTTTTTTAAATACATGAGCACATTCAACAGCCCCAAAATTCCTGGATGAATACTCCCCTCTTCCTGCAATCAGCTGATTACAATGTCAGTTGCTCTCCGCCAACATTACCAGCCTTCCTGCATCCATACTGATTTTTGCTCTGTGATAATATGAGCAGTACATGCACCAGTGCACACAACTCCTCTAGGCTGTGGACCAGCTTCAGTTGATTAGAGTTGGTTCTGTGCAACACCTGTGCTTCTAAAAGGCCTGGATTGTTGTGCTTTGCCTCTACTTTTGCTACAATGCATCAACTACAAAAACTGCAGGCAGGCTGCTACATGATTAGTTTGTATACAGTCAATAAAATACAGAGAACAAAATACATCTTAAAGCTAGATTTGGTGTACAAGCTCAAGTTTTCCCATGGATGACAGAACATTATTCTTTGTGTGTAACTAATTATGTAGCATATATGTATGTATACACACACACCAGACAACATGTCCAAATGCACAAGCACAATTAAATGCAGGTGATTAAATAGTAATAATGATAATAATACAATAAAGTGGGGCAATAAGCCACTTCTCACAAATGCACCACAGCAAGTAGTTGCTTACCCTGGCGTGAGTTGGGGATATTTTTAGCTCTTCAATTCACTTCCTCCCCGTTTTACTTCTCATCATTTGATCCTTACCCAATTCATCCTCACTGCACTGCAGTTCTGCTGCCTTGCATGTTTATCTTTCTTCTGATCAAGTTACACACCCGTGTATATCAGTAGCCTAAAGGAATAACATTTTGGTCTCCCTATACAATGTGTGCATGCAACAAGACAAGTGGAGACCAGTAATACCGAATGTATATTTGACACGACAAAGAAAGTTTAGCGCATATCTAATTAAAGGATTTGGTAATACAGTAATATATTAGTCAATTCATGCAATTTTCCTGACTCTGGACTCTCTCCACAGTTCATGTGCATATTTTGCCCATAACCCAAATTTCTACAGTTTGTTGCATGATATGTACACCCTGCCATAAATTGATGGACTGCACATATTAGAATACTACATAAAAAATGTATTATAAAATGTGATATTCACAGGCAGAGCTGCCAAGAAAAAAAATCTATTGACCTGACATTCGCAGATGTAAAACAAATTATAACGGTGATGAATGATGAAAGAAAACTACTTAAATTATTCTGTCTTTTTAAATTGTCAGATCCATGTCCTTGATATGCTGTTAAAACTGTCGGTGAAAAATTAGATGCATTTGAGAGCCAGTGACATTGCAGAAAGCAGAAAAAAATATGAAAAATTAAAGTTAATCCTGAGAGGAGGGAAAGTCTGAATTATTCAGCAAAGAAAGATGGCTAAGAGAAATTTTTGACTCATTCACAATCGTAACAGAGTTTGAGAACAGAACCTTCTTGTTGGCAGAATTGATAAATACTGTAAACTTAAAATATGCAAACATTTCGTAATGATAAAACACAACCAAATATATAAGTATCTAGTATCTTAGGTGGTCCCTTGATGAGCTAATGTTAGCTAACAATATGCAGTAAACCTTTGGGGTGGTTGGCGTGAGTGCGACTAACTGACTACGCCTTTTCTTAAATACTCTTTCACTTCACTGACTTGTCTGGGAAATGTTGTGGGAAATGATCAAATTTCCCTGAATCAAAATATTATTTATTTCCAATAACATAAAATTCATCTTTCTTCATCTGTCTATGGCAGCAGCATATAAAGACAGACAGAACAAATAAATGCTTTTCTATGAGATGGAAGAATGTGTGTAATTAACTTGTGTATCCACATTTTGTGATATTTTTGTTTGTTGGTGTTCCGTGACATTTTTCAAATTTAAGTTATGTGCCTTAGCTCAATAAAGGTTGGGAATCACTGGTATAGAGAATACTTGTGTTGTCATGTTATAAATAAACTAGTCACTGACATTGTGTTAGGGAAAGTTGAATGAGAGAGACCCAAAGCATTCATTTATTTTGCGTGGTGGAGCCTATCCCAGCTATCTTTGGGCGAGAGGCGGGGTACATGGGGATGTGGGAGGAAACAAAAGTACAGTCACAGGGAGAAAATGCAAACTCCCACGACTTAGTTAACATAACATGACCAAGTGAGGTGAAAGATCAAACCACTATTTGTTTTAGGTTTTTCACTGTCCCAATTCCAAATGAAAAATTTAAGCTTTCAGTTGGTTGGTGATTGAATAGAGGAAACTGGGATCAGAGTTCATGTCAGTGTATTTTAGGATCTTGGGGATGCAATTTTCTTCATTGCTAAACAATGTTGTTCTTAGTGGGGACTACACACTTGTACATATATACAGCACTCCCACAACCCTCATGAGGATAAGCAGCTCAGAAAATGGATGGATGGTACCTAGTCATTTATGTATACTGTATGTGGCAAGTTTCGTTTAGAAGTAAATAATCTGTTCTTTTATGTGGTGCCACATGATAGAGGAAAATGAGGAACATCACTTCCTCATCACTGTAGAAAAACACATGTAATATTAATCATAAAGAAAAAAAAGATTTATTGGCCCTATGGTGCTCCAGCGCCACACGATATAATGTTGAGCAAGAAACTATAACAAATCGAACTTGAATTTTACACTCAAGTTTAGGCAAAGATGGATGTGCTTTGAACTGTTGGAGTAAAGTATGTGTATTATGATAATGTCTGGACTTCAGTGTTTACAGATGACACTAATAATTGCATTACTGCTTAGTAACAACTCAAGAACAGTGTTTTATTGTGACTAGGAAAAAGCACGATGGAAAAAAACACATTTTTATATTAAAACTGAAAAGTTTGATTGATGTGATACTGATTACTGGCGGCACAGTGGAGACCTGTCAGTGCATCTGCCTCACAGTTCTGAGAACCTGGGTTCATACCTGTCCTCCCCTGTGTGGAGTTTACATGTTCATCCTATGCCTGTGTGTTTTTTCTTTGTGTTTCTCACAAAACGTCCTCACATCCCCAACCTCAAGTCATACAAAGGTCTACTGAAGCTAACCAAGATGATTTACCCCAAAAGTTGGCTCAACCACAATAAATTATCCTCAGTCATGTAGACAAGCAGACTGCTGGGTAGAACTGTCATGGTGAGTGCCACAGAGGGTTGCCCTAAATAGATGCCCTTGTTCATCAGAGGCTTTTTTTACTCTGACATTTGCATGTTCTCTCTTTGCCTGTGTGGATTTTCCCTGGGTACTCCCGTTTCCTCCCACTTCCCAAAAACATACAAGCTAATTGGGAACTCAACAAATTGCCCATAGGTGTTCACGTGTGTGTGAATTGTTGTTGGTCAATCTGTGCCCAGTGATTGAATGATGACCAATTCAGGGTGTACGCTGCCTCAAGCTCTCACCCAGAGTCTGCTGGGATCAGCTCCAGCACGCCCTTCGACCCTAGTGCGGATAAGTGCCATAGAAAATGGATGGATGGATGGTTGTTGCATCCATCATATATGTTATCACACAGTAAGAATACCCCGAAATATATGCTATTATAAATACTGATGTAATGAAGAAAATGGAGCTACAGTCCTCCTCATCTTGATAATGATGGCATGTCATCTGACATGGCCCATAACACAAAATCATGTGTGCATATTTATTAAGTGGATGATAAACTGCTGAATGTCAGCTGAGCATCGCGTGCCGAATGATTGTGGATTGGAAAGCAATCATTCAAGCACATGATGGATGGGTCCAACTATAAAATATAAGGAGGCCTTTAAATTTGTGTATGTGTGGGAGGAGGGAGCTGGGGGACGGGGTGCACCTGAGGCGGTGTTGATGGTCCTGACAGCCTCCCTGGCACTGATTCTGTTGTTCGGGGGATAATCAGGAACAACGTTGTCATGACGGCTCTCCGACATCCGGGGACTTGTCTTTGCTGGAATGTGACTGAAATGGAAAAAAATACATTATTGAAAATTATTCATCAAGGTTAGATTTTAATTTCATTTTCCATTGCCTATTTTGCATGCGAACCCCCCCCCCCAAAAAAAAAAAAAAAAAAACCATACATAACACAAAGTGATACAATCGGATTTCATCTTATATGTGTTGTCATATATTCTTCCCAGGGTCTTGAGAATCAGGACTGATAGTCCATGGTTTATAGACATTTTTTTAACCTATCTGAAATGATTCAGATTTCAGACTCAATAAACAGAGCCAAAGAAAAGGCTTACATTGTCATGGGCATGGCCTGGCCACTGCCGTGAGGGGCGTGGCTGGGCCACTGCCCTGGGCAGCACCACCTCTGACAGCTGTGACACAGCTGCTGTTCATTTGACTGTAATTAGACCAGGCATTTAAATGTCAAGTGTCGTTCCTATAAACACTCTAAAATAGATATTGTAATGAAAAATACATATAACATTATTCACGTCAATGTCTATACGAAAAAATAAATGTGAGCGGAGAGCGCATCATCCATGCGAAAAGTTGCAGAAGCGTCATTCTTTGACATCCAAGTGGTCGCCATATTGGATGCATCCACTGTCCGTGACGTCACCCGGACATTCGCCAATTAAAACACGCGGTGCACCCTACTATGGGAGACCAACACGCCCCTTCTGACACGTAAGCTCTTTTTGAAAAGTAGAACACCACACAACCGAGAGAAGTTATCGGGGCAATATTACCCTATTGTTTCGAGCCATATTCAGATGATATGCAATCACGGCCAAACCGCCTCTCGTCTGATCCACTTCCAAGGCGGAGATGAGCCATCGCGGCTCATCGCAGCCGGCCGATGTGGCTCAATTTTTTTATCATGGAGCCGAGCCATGCTGCTTTAGGGGCTTGTTCATAGCCGCCGCAGTACGTGATGAACAACACCGTCGAGCCGGTGTGCTTTACTGTGTTGTCGGCTGAGTGTGGCATTGTGGCAGCGTTCTTCAGAGCCGCCGCCGTCTGCGACCCCGAAGTGCAGCTTTCGCTGGCGAAGCAACGCAGCAGCCCGACGCCATCCGACTCGCACATCGACACATTTCGTACCCAGATCTTTTGTTACGTTTGTGAGACGATTACGTGGTCCGCCCCAAACTATTATTTTTTTAGGAGCTGTATACACACCTACCCATCATTTGGATCCCACGAAGCTCTCGTCCTCTGCACCCGTGCAATCCATTTTTCACGACGAACCGGGTCTCTTGCAAACTTATGAAGGGTAAATCCATCCTCCCGAGTGTTCAAGCAATGTTCAGCAATGCTACGAGCCAACATTTTGGCTCACACAAAGAAACAATGAGCTACCTTACCTTACCGTAAAACTAATGGAAACAAATGAGTCCACTTGAGGGCGGGTCTGTCCTTTACGTCACTTCCTCCTTCTTCTCGAAAACAAGAGAAGATTTTAATGGCGGGAGTTACAAAAAGCTGTATACGTCAAAATCATGTTTTGTGGTGAAAAAACACATGGGTCCATGCCGGCTGCCGTTTTTTCATAACATACTAAAAATCAGGCATCTCATGACAGTGGCCCTTTAAGTTGGAGTTTTGTCATTTGGAATTTGCCAGTTTGTTGCATTGCATTTACTGCATGTTGGATTCTCCACTATTGAGCGTAAGTCTAGTGTAGAGCTATCCTTGTCACAGCGAGTCTGTGCCCTTTTAGTTTGTCCCCGTCTTGTCAAGTTTCTTAGTTTGTTCCATCGTCATCGGACCCCGGTTTTGTGCCTCTGCCTTGTCCTATTGCTACACCTGGTATTGAACTGATTCTGAAATAAAGCCACTTTCATCATTATGTTGTTGCCTGGAAGTCCTGCATTTGGGTCTGCCCCTGTGCTGTTGATCGATGACAGAACTGGCCAAAACACGACCCAGCAGGGAAGAAGCGGCGTCGCCGACCACACTGCCTGTCTGGCTCCCGGCGCCCCCAGCCTGAGGACCAAGCACCCCCTATCTGAGTGAGCTCCGTCTTATTGCCTTCTCCTGCCTTGTCATCTGCACTACCCGTTTGTCATGATTACTTCCCAACCACACATTTTGATGAACTCGGATTTTTTGGATTACGAGGAAGATCTGCATTTATACGACCGGCTGCTTGATTCTGACTCGGACATTGACTTAATTTTCTCTCCTGGTGATCAGTTCCAGTCAGTTTGTTTTCGCGTCTCACGCTTCCAGCCCCCATGTGCCTTCATCTCGTGGCTCCCATTACTCATCGACCAAGCCACAGCACTTCCGTCCACATATCGCCGGCGACCAATCCACAGCAGATTTCCACTCGGGCCTCGCCTGTGATCGAGCCAAGACAGAATATTGCCCACTCAGCGCTGATGACCAAGCCACAGCGGCATCCCGCTTTCGCACCAGCTACGGCCAAGTCATAGCCGACGTCCATCCACATCTCGCCGCCGGCAAACCCTCAGACGACTTCCACCGACACTTCACTGTTGACCGAGCTGGCGGACTTGACGCTGGTGATCTTTAAAATTGCGGATCTCATGGACGGGATTCAGCGGCAATTAATCCTTGTCCCGGGATGGCCACAGCTGAGTCAAGCCCATGTGGCGGTGGTGACTGAAGCGCCGCCGAACCAATCTCACGTCGCTGTAGCAACTGACCCGCTGCTGAGCCAAGCTCACGTCGCGGTGGCGACTGAGCCGCCGCCAAGCCACGCCCATGTCTCGGTGGCAACTGAGCCATGCCCATGCCTCGACGGTGACCATTCCCCAGCCGCCCAATGACCACGCTTAATGACCATGTTCATGCTTCGGCAGTGACTGATCCACGGCCGTCCGATGACCACATTCACGTATCATCGGCGACGGACCATCGGCCGCCCGATGACCACGTTCACGCCTCGTTGGTGACTGATCCTCTGCCGCCCAATGACCACGTTTCAGCGGTGGTCGAGGATGACCAAGTTCACGCCTCGCCGACGACCCCTACATGGCCGCCTGTCTCGGCGGCGACGACGAGCTCATGATTGCCTCACGTTCCTGTGCCGGCGGCGATGACAACTCCTAGGCCACCTCACGTTCCTGTGCCAGTGGTAATGTGAACTTCATGGCCGCACCACGTTCCTGTGCCGGCGGCAACGATAAATTGATGGCCCGCTCACGTTCCTGTGCCAGCAGCAACCTGTCCACGGACGCCTCACGTTCCTTGAACGGCGGCAACCCATACACGGTTCCCAGAAGCATGATGATCACGTCTTGAGAGCGACTGGTTGCCGGATGCCTGATGACCACTCCTGTTTTACTGGCAATCGTTTCCCGGCTGCTTGAAGACCACGGCTCGGTGGCGACCGATCCAGGGCCTCCTCATGACCAATCCTCGGCAGCGACCGATTCCCGGCCGCCTGATGACAACACCTCAATGGCGACCAATCCTTGGCTGCCTGATGACCACGTCTCAATGGCGACTGATTCCTGGCCGCCTTCCATTCCTGTTTCGGCAGCCACCGATTCCCGGCCGCTTGGTGACCATGTCTCGATGGCGACCAATTCCTGGCCACCTTCTGCTCCTGTTTTGGCGCCAACCAATTCCTCGGCCGCCGGATGACAACGCCTCAGCGGCAACCTATCCATAGCCGCCTCACGTACCCATACTTCAGCGTCGACCGACCGCGGCAGTCATGGCCCGTGACTACGTCCTGGGAGGTCTTCATCCAGCGCCGTCACCTGCCCCTGCCTGGTTCCTGCTTCGCCTTTGGGTTCCTCCTCAAGGACGTCCACTCGAGTCGCCCCGTGGGGACGCTGGTGTTTGGTGTCCTGGCTGACCTCCTGACCAGCTTGGGCGGACGCCTTGTTTTGGGTGGCCTGGATGGCCAACAGACAGACTAGGGTAGGGGGGTGGTTTGTGCCCTCCCCCGGGTCCTTTCCGTGCTCCCCTGGTCATGTTTTTGTTTTGTTTTTCTTGTTCTTTCACGTCTGGGATCCGCGCCTTGGGGTGGTGGTGGGGTACTCTGTCATGGGCATGGCCTTGACGCTAGCATTTTCCCTTTCTCTGTTATGTTTCAAGCTATTTGAGTGGAGTTTCACAACATTACATGAGGCTTTTGATTGAGCAAGATGATGGACATGATGGTGAAAAATTAATTTTAGAGACTTTCAAGACAAATTGGACATTATGACCATAACTTGTACAGTGCTTGTAGCTGGCTGGCTTGTTTAAATCTCGTGAACGATTTATTCTCCAATTCAACAACGAGAGATTGGAGATTGGACCCAGGATGGATGAGGATGGCGTTTCTCTCTCTCTCTCTCTCTCTCTCTCTCTCTATCTCTCTCTCTCTCTCTGCTGCTTTATCAGAGTGTGCACTTTGGAGTGGAAAACCCCATAGTTCGTACTTTGGGTTTAAAATCTATCTTTTGTGATACCAGTCCTGGAACTTTTCTTAACCTCAGGTACAATCTATGGTCATTGTTAAAACATCTTTTGAACAACATTCAGTAACACATATGCACATTAGTGCAAACACACACTGTATCACAGGCTCACCCTGACTGGCTGTGTTGTTCATCAATGGCGTCCACAGCACTCTCCACAGAATTCAAAAGAGACTGGATCTGATTGGCTGATTCCTTCAGTAGGAAACGAGTCACAAATTGTTCCACATTTGTTCCTCTCTCATAAACCTGTTCAGAGAATGGTACAAATATGTAAGACAATATACAAGTTTGTTTAAAGGCAGTTTTTCAGATCATATTTATTTTCTGTACTCATGACCTTCAAGTTGCTCCCTTTGAGAAGAATCACACATTTTCCTGAAATCTTCGTTTGGATACACTTTATGTCGTCTACTGGCAGTCAGCAAAATGCAGGGAGGCAAGAAAAAAAAACACTCCACAGCCATATAATTGTACAGAATAAATAAATCCCTTGCGGGTTCTCTGCATGTCAGATTCACTGCTTCAATTTTGGCTTGTGCCACTCCCAACAAAAGCCCCGTTAAATTTATATTATCGACTGAACCTTATCATTTGCCTGTGGACCTATGAAATGGGATGGTTTGTTTTAGATTACAGAAAAAGGAAAACGACAAGATGCAACATCATCAGTAGTTACTTTTAGGCAACACTTTCACATCCACATTGAACAATTGTAAACAAAACTAACAGCTTCCCATTCAACTTTTAGATCACACAGATCTTTAATAAGAAGAATTCCATACAATGTTGTTCAAACATAACTAGTGGTCGATTGAGGTTGTCTCGTGTTGTCTTCGCATTGTTGTCAGTGCCTCTAATGTTACTCTCCAGCTTCTTACAGTTCTTCTACAAATTTTGCTTTACACCAAAAACTATTTTAGTAATTGACATCCTGAATGAGTTGTGCTAATGTTTAATAAATCAATTTATTGGATTAGCTTCTTAGTTTGCCTCTGCCACTTGAGGACAGTTAATTATTTGATCGTCAGCAAATTCCCTGTAAAAACTGAATTATTAATGAATAAGCCCAATACAGGGTTACATAGAACTACCAGGACACTACACATCCTTTGATGAGTACTTTAGTATTGAATGTCAAAGGAATATCCAATATCCACCCAAATTCATTTGTGTCATCTCTCAAACGAATATTTTGTTTACTCACCGGTTCAGCTATCACTTTTAATCTATTTTTTTTTTCAATCTAAGGGGGGGTCATATGTACTGTATAAAACTAACAGCCCAATGGGCAATGTTCAAACCTGCTTATAAATATGAATGAACTGTGAATACGATGAATATTGATGATTTCCGTACTGTGGGTTATTTAAAAAAAAGAGAAATGTCAGTGTGTATATATATTACATTGACATTATCCAAGCCACTCTTCTTCACAAGGGTTGCAGGAAAGCTGGAGCCTATCCCAGCTAGCTTCAGGCAAAAGGCAGACTACACCTTGAACAATCACAGGACAGATATTGACACCATCATTGAGCGGGAATCGATTCACGCTGCCCGCACCAAAGGTAGGCGTGTGTACCACTACACCGTCAGTGACTTGGAGCCTATCCCAGCTATCTTCGGGCGAAAGGTGGACTACACCCTGAACTGGCCACCAGTCAGTCGCAGGGCAGATATCGACACCATCACTGAGCGGGAATCAATCCCACGCTGCCCACACCAAAGTCAGATGTACGTACCACTACACCATCAGTGACTCTCACACAAACACACACACAAGTGCACCCACACACACACACAGACCCACGCATATATATATATATATCCACAGTGTCTATATCTTTAAAAATGCAGATACAATACACCCACGGTATCCATTAAGATGCAAGTTTGGTTGAACCAAACATACTTTTTGAAAAGAATTATACAATAGTGGTAGTATTTGAATATCTGATTTTTTTGTAAACTTTTCCTTTTAAAGGTGGTCATGGATTGTTTTGGGGATACCTACAATCATTCGAAGTCAGGAATTTAATGTAAGAAAATGTAACAGAGAGGAGAAGACTCATATAGTTTTACAGTGTAAACCAGATCTCTGATCGTAACCTTATGTCGGGATGCTTTTGGGATGTGGAAGGAAATCGGAATGCCCGGACAAAACCCACACAGGCACGGGGAGAACATGCAAACTCCACACAGGCGGGGCTGGGATCAAACCCGGGTCCTCAGAAGTGTGAGGCCAAGGCTTTACCAGCTAATCCACCGTGCCGCCAGATAAAAATGGGTTGTTAAATTATATTAATTAAGCAGGATTGAGAAAAAATATTGGTTCCCACGCACACACTCACACACACACACACACACACACACCACACACACACACACACACACACACACGTTAAAAAGCCTGTTGGAACTACTCATGTAAATGTCATAATTGACTGCATTTGCACTGTGGAGAGCAGAGTCAACCAGTCATGTCAGCTTTACCGTCAGAGGTCACAGTGCAGTGATTCAGGGAGACAATTAAGGTTCCAGTGTAGTCAGCCGTTCTGTACTGCTCGCTAATCAAAGAGAAACACTCTCAGGAGATGCGCATTCACACAAGCCACATTGACTTCTATTATCTCAGTTGATGGCTTTCATAAAATGTTATACACAGAGGTCCACCAACAATGAATATGCACTCAAACAAAATGAAAACTACAGCCAACTCTGTCACTTCCTTCAGAAATGATCTCAGGAGCATTTAATAAGACCAACAATTACTTCAAATATATTGTCAGGGGCATGGCCTGCCCTGCCTTGCACTGCCCTGTGCGCAACTGCCTCCAGCAGCAGCTCCTCACCTGCAGCTCATTGTCATAAATTATGCCATGTATTTAAGCCCTGTGTGTCGGATTGTTAGTTTCTAGTTAATGTGTTTGAGACTGCATTAGTCTGCATGAGTATAGGAAGTTGCTGTTGTCTATTTGTTTCATTGTCCAGCAAAGTCCAGTTAAGCGTTGTTTTTGCCTAATAGTTAGCTGACCTCATTTTCTTTGTTTTTGACCTCACCTTTTGCCACGTGTTTTTTTGCCTTTGCCTTTTTGGGACTGGTTACCTGAATATGACCTCTGCCTGGAATAAAATCACCCTCAACATCATGTCAATGCCTCTGAATCCTGCATTTAAGTCCGACTCCATGCCGCTTGCTTGTGACAGAACGAACTGGCCAGACATGGACCCGGTGGACTTTTCCCGAGTGAATGATTCCTTTGGAGCACACCAATAGGGATAACTTACTGCCCTCTGTCTCCAAATTGCAGTCATGTCTTGCACATGCCTCAGCGGAGCCTGACATCCATCTGCCTCTTTTTCACACCTTGGCGTTCCTCGACCAGTAGCGGCCACCGCCTGTCAACCATGCCTCGGCCATGCTCAACCAACAGCAGCAGCCGCGGCCGCCGCCTATCGACCACGCCTTGGCCGTGGTCAACCAGCAGCACCAGCAGCAGCAGCGGCCACCACCTCTCGCTTATGTGTCGGCAGAGCCTAATCAGCAGTCGCTGCCTCTTCCTCCTGCCTCGGTGGTGCTTCGTCCACAGCTATCACCTGCTCCTGTTTGGTTCCTGCTTTGCCATCGGGACCCTCCTCTCCGATGTCCACCTGAGTGGCCCCGTAGGACCCCCGGGTGGTCGGCGTCCTACCCAACCTATATGACCTAATTTTCATCTTTTTGGATCTCGCATTTTGCCACGTGTTTTTGTGCCTTTACCTGTTTTGGACTGCTTACCTGTGTATGACCTCAGCCTGGAATAAAACCACTCTCAACATCATGTCGATACCTCGGAGTCCTGGATTTAGGTCCGTTCCCTTGTCCCATGTTCGTGTGTTTGTGTGTGTGTGTAGGCTTCAGTCCACTACTGACTCACTGATGACAATCATGCTGGGATTCAACTGCAAAAACGGATACCGTCTGGACAAGAAAATCCTAAAGTAAATATTGGCTTGTTTTCTTGAGGGATAATGATTGCATTACAGATCCGCTCCATGGAGGTAATCATCAAATGGCAGAATTGATTTATCCTCCATATGGACTGCCATTTATAGAGATTACAGATCTTATAACAAGCTTCCTTTTTGCTTGAACAAAATGAATGTAATATGCAGATTTTTTATCAAGTTTTTCAGTTAGTTCATAGAGATCAGATTTTCCAGCACATGAAGCAGACCTAAAACATTTTTGCAACATTATTTAATTTTTGTTGTAGTGTTATACATCTATCCATGAAAAACATGGATGTTAGATGTGACTCTCAAAGAAACAAAAGACCTCCTCATCCCCATTCATTTTTGTGAGTTTGCCTCATCTGCCAGATTACTATTGTGATACCAAAGAAGGGAAATGTGGAGTGGCATTTTTGAACTGATCCCGATATTCTGCCGAAAAGCCATCTGAGAACAAGAAAAGTGAACGAACGAAAATCCCATCTGGCCGCACAGCAGTCACTTTTGACACAATGTAGTTCTACAGCGAAAGCCATGACTGAAGCATTGTTCTGGGTTCGTCACATAATCGTTAATAACAAGAAGTCCTTCCAAGATGAATTTCCTCCTACCCCCCCCCCCCCCAAAACATGCAACATTAATTGGACACTCTAAATTGCCCCTAGGTGTGATTGTGAGTGCGGCTGTTTGTCTGGATGTGCCCACCAATTGGCTGGCAACCAGTTCGGGGTGTTTCCCGCCTCCTGCCCGTTGACAACTGGGATAGGCTACAGCACTCCCGTGACCCTCGTGAGGATACAAGGCTATGAAAATGGATGGATGGATATTATGTTCAATAAAATCTCTGCAGCTATAAAGGAGTACAGTTACACGGCGCGGTGAAGCCATGGCTGATGTGTGGAAGGACATCGGAGATTGTGAGTGTTTCTCATTGCATTTGGACGAATCCACTGATGTGAGTGACCAAGCCCAGGTGTGCATGTTCATTCATATGGTGTTTAGTGATCATCGTGAACTCAGATAGTTACAAAAAATGTTTATAGTTAATTATGTTGTGTTGTGCAATATTGGCTCATTCAATGTACTTTAAAATAAATGTTTTGTATTTTTGTAGTGGATAGATCTTTATGACTTTCGTCATTAATCATTCTAAAAAAATTAAAAAGATGTCCCCCGTTCCCTCGGTCGAGCGCGAGAGGCTGGCTACTTGAAAAATAGATCTTGGGATAAAAAAGTCTGGGCATCCCTGCTCTAGAACATGTTTGGACATTGCTTCTTTTAACGATTCCATTTTAATAGCTTCACACAACATGCAACAAGAGGGACTATTTTATTTTATTTGTAATTTTACAATTATTATAACTATATTTTTTGTCCCCAAATCGCCTCTTGCTCATGTCTTGGTGGTGCCAGATCCCCAGCCTACTCTTGCTTATGCCTCGGCTAAGCCCGCCCCCCAGCGGTCTCTCGCCCACGACTCGGCGGCATTCGACCCCGACACACCTGTCACCCACGCCTCGGCAATGCTTGGCCTGCAGCAGCCACCACCCATCGACCACACCTCAGTGGTGCCCAACCAGCAGCAGCAGTGCAGTGGTGAATTGTACGAGACAGTTTCTCTCCTCTCTACTCGCGAGACTTGAACTGGTGTCTTTGCTTCCTTTTTGTCCTGTTTAATGAATATCTGATTGGTGAACCTGACACTTAGTTTGTTTTATTATTCTGTACTACTTATCCTGTTCATGGATGCACCTTTCCGAGCTGACTTCAGGCAAAAGGTGAACTACAACCGGAAATGGTCTCCAGCGAATCACAGGGAGCAAACAGAGACAGACATGTTGGTTGTGTTGCAATTTTGTATAATGTTTTTCTCAAGTTATTCACCACAATGGAAAGGGCACGAAGAAGTGTTTGCAATGTGATGTAGTTACCAGATAACAGCATAGCTTCTTCTATTTTGTCTTGTTCTACCAGATATCTTGTGGCACCATGCTGCTTCTCACCAGTCAAGATCATTACGATTGGAGGCAATTATTTTGAGGAGAGGATACTGTTTTGCTGTATGGGGCTGATTCACGCGTTTAAGCACCTGGACTAACACAATTTTCATTTATAACTATGATCCATTTTACAGTGAAGAAAATAAGTATTTGAACACCCTGCTATATTGTAAGTTCTCCCATTTAGAAATCATGGTAGGGGTCTGACATTTTTATCGTAGGTGCATGTCCACTGGTAATCTAAAAAGAAAAATCAAGAAATTACGATTTAACAATTTATTTGTGTAATACAGCTGCAAATGAGTATTTGAACACGTGTCTATCAGCTAGAATTCTGACCCTTGAAGACCTGTTAGTCCGCCTTTAAAAGTCCACCTCCACTCCATGTATTATCTTGAATCAGATGCACCTGTGCAAGGTCGTTAGGTGCATAAAGACACTTGTCCACCCCATACAATCAGTAAGACTCAAACATGTAACATGACCAAGACCAAAGAGTTGTCCAAAGACACCAGAGACAAACTCGTACATCTCCATACGGCTGACAGAGGGTATGGAGTAATTTCCAAGCAGCTTGGTGAAAAAAGGTCCACTGTTGGAGCAATCATTAGAAAATGGAAGAAACTAAAGATGACGGTCAATCTCAATCGGAGTGGAGCCACATGCAAGATCTCACTTCGTGGGGTCTCAATGATCCTGACAAAGCTGAGGAATCAGCCCAGGACTACACAACAGGACTTGGTCAATGACCTGAAAAGAGCTGGGACCACCATTTCCAAGGTGACTGTTGATAATACACTAAGACCTCCTGGCTTGAAATCATGCATGGCACGGATGGTTCCCCTGCTTAAACCAGTACATGTCAAGGCCCGTCTTAAGTTTGCAAATTACCATTTCAATGATACAGATGAGTCATGGGAGAAGGGTTTATGGTCAGATTAGACCAAAATTTAACCTTTTGGTCATAATTCCACTCACCGTGTTTGGAGGAAGACGAATGATGAGTTCCATCTCAAGAATATCATTTCTTCTGTGAAGCATGGGGGTTCATGCTTTGGCGGTGTTTTTCTGCACATGGACCAGGACGACTGCACTATATAAAGGAGAGGATGACCACGGCCATGTATTGTGAGATTTTGGGGAACGACCTCTTTCCCTCATTCAGAACATTGAAGATTGGTTGTGGCTGGGTTTTCAACATGACAATGACTGGAAGCACACAGCCATGAAAACCAAGGAGTGGCTCCGGAAGAAGCATATCAAGGTTCTGGTGTGGCGCAGCCAGTCTCCAGACTTAAACCCTATCGAAAATCTTTGGAGGGAGCTAAAACTCCGTGTTTCTCAGTGACAGCCCAGAAACCTGTCTGATCTAGAGAAGATCTGTGTGTAGGAGTGGGCTAAAATCCCTCCTGTAGTGTTTCCAAACCTGGTCAACAACTACAGGTTTGACCTCTGTAATTGAAAACAAAGGTTACTGTACCACATATTAACATTGGTTTTCTCAGGTGTTCAAGTACTTATTTGCAGCTGTATCACACAAATAAATCGTTAAAAAATTATCCATTGTGATTTCTGGATTTTTATTTTTTAAAGATCTCTCTCACAATGGACATGCACCTACGATGAAAATTTCAGACCCCTCAATGATTTCTAAGTGGGAGAACTTGCAATATAGCACGGCGTTGAAATACTCATTTTCTTCAATGTATGTGTAAGTGCCTTTTGAGCCCCTCAAGTACACTGCACATAAAAAACAACAACAAAATTAAAATAATTAAAATAATTATTTATATATATATATATATATATATATATATATAATATATATATATATATATATATATATATATAGGGGGTGGGTAGGTGGAAGAGTCCAGATCTGGATCTGAGGATGCTGGCGAGAGTGGCGATGTGGAGGAGGTCGGCCAAGTATGGAGGGGCAAGGTTATCATTAGCATTGAAGGCTTAGACAGATTCTACGACCAAGACATGCATGACACACCCGATGCACGTTTCATTGACAATGAAATGACAATGGAGGCTGTCTGGGATATCATTTAAGATGGAGTTTGTGAATATCGTCGAAATTCTTGAAAAGTATAAATCAGACTTTAAATCAAAATGGGCCTTTCAGTTTTAAGGAGACCATTTTTTTTGTACACCCACACCTGCACTAGAAAGAATTGAACTGATGAAAAAAGACCAAAACTTTACTTATGGCCAAAGTATAGTAACATTTAAGTATAGAAGCACTCAAATTTGTCAAAGGGATATTAAAGTACCCATCAACTTTCTGAGCCGCTTATCCTCATGATGTCACGACGCATCGATACGGAGGGAGGACCCAAATGCAGGACTGGGGAGACGCAGAGGTAATTCGGGAAAAATGTGACATGACACATGAGGGTCACAGGAGTGCTGGAGCCAATCTCAGTTGTCATCGGGCAGAGGCAGAATACACCCTAAACTGGTACCCAGCCAATTGCATGCAATATAAAAGTTAAAATATCTAAAAGTAAGCTGAATTTCAAGGATGAAGTGGGTGGCCTCGTGCAATATGTAAAAAGGCACAATGCAGTTATTTTCTGGTCAGAGAGCACTGAAAGCTGACTTTCACTAAAAGGCCAATTTACCCCCAAAAGTGCTGAGGATGTCCCTTCTGTGAGGCATGCACAAATACCGGCACAAAGCTAAAGCACAAATGGAGAGACGAACAAGCATTTGTTAAATAATTTTGGCATCACAAAGACACCAGGGTTAGAGGTGGCCAACCAGCACCTCCACTACATTTAACTGGACTGAAGAATGAAGTGGCTACCATGCACTCAATGACAGTTTTTGGGTATTGCAATATGTGGAGACACAGAGGGCATCATTTTGGGAGGGAATATACCCTGCCCCCTGCCATTGCAGGATGAAATGATTTGCTATCAGTATAATGACATGAAAAGTGCTGGTGTTTGTAATGTGAGTGTGCACCACTGTAGAGGCATCATACAAGGGATTTGTTTTAATATGTTCAAATTAGATGGCAAGAAAGTACACTGTCTTTGTTGTTCAAAAGGCATTCTATCTAAATAATGTTAAAGCCAATGTAGGATCAAAATTGTAGGTCAGCAATTGTCAGCCATATTACTAAAATGTGGGTTTAGGTGAACTCATACAAATGTCCACAAATTAATTGACAGAGATTTAATCTCTTGGGAAGACACTCTGGCCAGTAGACACTCCATTTTTTTGGTTCAAAGTACAGTATTGACAATTCTATTACAAACAGTTCATCAGAATATCCATTTTCTATACAGCCGTTGCTCATTAGGGTTGTGGGTGACCTGGAGCCCATTCCAGCTAACCTTGGATGAGAGGTGGGGTACACCTTCATTTAATATCCTTAAACTTGCAAGGCACATATTCACAAAATACTTACACTCACATTCACACCAATGGAAAATTTCGAGACCTAAATTAAGTTACGATGAATGTTTATGGAATGCGGGAGGAAAATGCACTATCCGTTGACAGCCAAAATGATTGGGAGAACAAATTATACACAGAAAAGCTCAATACCATCGTTCACATGATTCAAACCTGTGGCCCGTGGGCCATTCTATGTGGGCTTGAAAGGTCTTAAAATAAATGAGTAATTTACACATGTACTAACCATCAACTACAATTCTGGTAATACATTGCTATGACGCAAATTACCACTAACTGACCGGATCTTACAACTAGGTGATAGTGTACCCCCAGCAGTGTAAAGCACCGGTTTTATAAGCGACTTAAGAAACGTCTACAAATTGAATTGAATTGAAAAATTGATCCATATAGAAAGATTTTTTTAACAAAGACTGCAAAATGATTTTTTTTATGCTATCTTCACAGTATCTGTAATTTTTTACAGTATTCACTATTCTTATATTTCTTATTAGCAAATAGTATTCCCTTTGGAACTGTATCCCAGGCTGATTTGTACGGTATTTCTAAAATTCTAATTTTTACCAATGTTCTCAGAAGTGTGAAAACATTCAACAAATTTAAGTCATGACTTGGGTTTGAAGATATTTTTCTTTATTTACTTAATTTGTTGGATGATTGATGAGCAACGAGGGTTTCTTACCATTTTTTATAATACCAGTGCAATAAGTAATAATACAGTTATTTAACATGTTGAGGAGAAATGTTATATTTATTTTACATGTACAGTAGTTACATTTAATGTCTTCTAACTGGCCCTTTGCCTGCACTGATACGCCAACCGTCCTCCAAATCTATTCATGTTTATTCGTAAATAAAGATCAAACATAAAATGGAAACCAATAAGAAACTGATAACAATAACAGTGATGATATATATTTCTTTTTAATTTAAAATAAATCCTTTAAAAACATAAAACCAGCCAGTGGTATGTAGATTCCCCAGTGGGAGTCGACAAAAATACATATTTTCCCTTCACAATAGAATAGAGGAGCTCCAGAGTTTTATTTCGTCATACACTGCCTACATGTGTGAAATAGTAGATGAGAAACAGAAACTGAGCAGTATGAGGGCAGTGAAATGCTAAAATTGTAATCTTACGATCACAGAGTGCAGGATGTCACTCATAATCGCTGCAGTTAAATGCTGAATGTAAACACATAACTGCAGTTTTCTGACAGATCTCAATAAGCTGGAATTTTGTCTATATGCAAGAAACCACACATGAAACCAATGGAAAATTTGAGCGTCAAATCAAATCACCTGTACGATTCAGTCCTCACTCTTTAACTTTAACTTTAGCGTCAGCTCTCATCTCCATACCTCATTTTGGATGCATTCTTTGCCAGACAGTTCGGTATTAGAGACAAAAATAGAAGTAGATCCCCACCCTGATCCTCAAAACTGTGAGCCAGCTGTGCTAACGAATTGTCAACCTTGTCGCCCAGGACAACACATGTTGGACAAAAAAAAAAAAAGCAAAATGAGAAGGAAAAAAAAAAGATATGATTTTACATTATAACGATACACTTCTGACTCTCAGCGCAAGGAAATAACTATCAGTACTGACGAACTCCACAACAGTGTTACATTCCAAATACATTTAGATATAATTGCAGTTCTGCTCCACTCTAATGCTGCTTCTCGCCATATTCCAATCAGGCACACATCTATCAAGCTTTCCCCCTCGGCCAAGTGGGCCCCATGGGCCAAGCTACAAAATCCGAGATAGAAACCTCGGATGTATAATTCACACAAATCATCGACCCAAGAGAATGTACAGTATACTTGACCTGTAAACATAGCCTGTCAATTAGCTACTGTACATACGATTGCTAACATCAGTGTGTACAGTATGTGTGTCTTCCTGCACACATTTGTATGGAGTTCAGAGTAGGGAATGTTGAATGTCAGTCCAATTATGTATTTTATGTGTTGTGACAGGTGAAGGACCACTTCACATCTCATCACATCACATCACATCTCAGAGGCTCAATAGCTTCATTGAAAATCCTCATTTGAAGTCTCACACACCCAGCTTCCAATATGGCCTGCACTGACAGAACCTTTCACATCGCTTATTACAAACTGAACCTAACTTGATGAGATTGGGTAAATTTAATCTGCAAGGAGAATTGATCGAGCCAGCAGGAACATGGAGGTAGTATGTGAACATCTTTGTGTGTATGCACTTCTTTACTATCATCCATATACACATTTATTCACTTATTGACATACAGTATAACACTACCCGAGTATTAACACACTCATGCTCAGACAATTTATATAAGCAAAATAGTCTAAAGGTAAAAATCCTCATTATGGATCACGTTATCATCTCCATCCATCCATTACTGGAGTTTCGTCATGTTGGGTCAAACTCTCAGAAGTGTGACTGAGCCCCTGAATAGATGCCATGGATCAAAATCAGAGTTTGGTATCTGATGGCGCAACTAAACACAGCAACCAGGGTTTGTAAAAAAAATCTCACTCTCTGAAAAATGAGGAAAAGAAAAATAGAAGGTAAAGGTTTTACAAAGAGGATTTACTGCCACTAAGCAGTGATGTGTAAATTTGACACACGACAGAGAAGTGTCATGCTCCTGGCTTCCTGCCCAGGCTGGGCGTGGCCAGCCAATTAGTCAGCGCACACCTGCACCTTGTCCCGGCTGATTACTCTCAGTATATAAAGGACCCGGGGGACGACTAGTCCTCCGCCAGATCGTTGCCTTTGATGCCTCATTCCTGCACTCCCGTTTGCCTGACTTCTGCTCTCCGTGTACTGACCCAGGCCTGTCCCTTGACTACCCTCGTAAGCCTGCAGTCACTATTACCTCTGCTTATTTGGACTATCTGCCTGATCCCTGACCTTGGACCGAATAAAGGTTACCTCTGTACTGCCCGCTTGTCTCTGGAGTCATGCATTTGGGTCCGCCCTCGAGCCCCGTTCGTGACAAGAAGAGTAAGGTGAACAAGCTGACCAAATTTGATTAAATGAAACAAATTGCAAACTTTATAAAATGAGATTATAAAACTTGAATAATTAGGGCCACCACTCAGCTCATAAATGCTGTGGGCATGACGACTGGCCAAAAATAATCAAACATACTCAGGGGGTGGTATCTTATATGATGTAAAATCATGTTAGGAGGGTCAACTTGAAAATTGATTGGTCATCGTGGACTGTAATCAATAAAAATAAGCACACAAGTCAACTTACCCTAGCTGTGGGTGACATAATGTCACAACCAAACACGGCACCTGTTGGCAGCGGGAGGGTGGACAGAAGCCCAGGGAGTTACTGTAGATGGTCGCCACTTCCCCATTCACTATACATCAATTTACTGTACCTACGAACTCATGGTATCTCTCGTGAAAGTTTACAAAACTATCTGTCAGGTAAAATGTGCACTGGAGAGTCGGCTGGTGGTGTTGATGCTCAGCTTGCCATCTGTGTTTCTTTAAAAAAAAAAGTCATTGCTTGAATCCATCCATCCATTTTATGAGTCGCCTATATTTCCCATTTTTTTCAGAGCTACAAAAAAAGCCCCATCTGAACAGCTGTTCTGCAAATTGACGCATCCAGCAAAGACCCATTTCCAGGGTGTACCCATCATCACCTTGTTAAATGCATGCTGGAGTGATAAATGGACCTTGTTATGGAAGCTTAGCACAGCTAACTCACAAGTGAGCAGCATGGCCTAATGAAATGACATCACTTTGTACTTACAGTTGGGGAGGGAACTCACGCTAGAAAGTGTTTTCCGCAGCCCTGTGATAGCAAGGGGCTGTGTTTTAACCCTACCCACAAAATTATGAACATTCTAACAGTTAAAATGATGCTTAAACTAAAGCTCTTAAGCCATCCATCTGTTTTTCAAGCCGCTCAGTCTCACGCGGGTTACATGAGTTCTGGAGCCAATCCCAGCTATCTTCGGATAGGAGGTGGCCACTCACAATCACACCTATAGGCAATTTACCCTCCAATTAATGCACATTTTGGGATGTGGGAGGAAACTGGAGTGCCAGGAGAAAACCCACGCAGGCACAGAGAGAACATGCAAACTCCACACAGATTTGAACCCCGGTCCTCAGAAATGTAAGGCCAACAATCTAATGGGATGAGCCACTGCGCCGCCCACTTCAGTACATTTTACAATAATAGACTGACTTTGAAAAATGAAAACCTTTTTTTGTGTTTGTGATAAAGACCCATTATTGAAGTAAAGAAATTCTATATACAGACCTTCACCAAACACAAGAGAATAATGCAATGACAAAAGAGTTAATGAACATTCATCCATCCATTTTCCAAGCAACTTATCCTCACAAGGGTTGCAGGCATGGAGCATATCCCAGCTAACATTGGTCAAATGCAGACTCCACACTAAACTGGTTGCCAGTCAGTTGCAAAGCATATTTAGACACCACACTGCCTGCACCAAACCCAGGCACACGTACCACGACACTATCAGTGACTTCATGAACATCAATAAACAATATTTATTTCATATTCATTATATGTAGGTTCAACATGGCAAGAAGTCTTATTCGATACATGTATTTGTTGACGTCACAAAGCAAATTCTGTACTTCCCGTACCTTTGGCAAACCATTCAGGGATCTTTGCCGCACGTTTCCAGTAGCCTGGACAATCAACCCTTCAAAATAAAAGCATACCAACATGCCAAAACAGTTACACCACAATCTGCACAAATTGTGTTGGAGAAAATGGTACACATGAAATGCAAAGTGTTTCCATAATTAAAGAATGTTCATTAAACATTGCTGGTTGGTAAATCATATACAGAATGATTTATAATTGTATTCTGTGAAACTCTCTGCCATTTAGAACTGGGCGTGTTGTCTTTAATACGTGTAGAAAGCTGGCAGATGGGATGTGTGCTCTTGGCACGATTTGTTCTTAACTCACAACTTCGTTATCTGTGACAACATTGTCATTTTCTACCAATTTAATTGAAATGATACCATATCTGAAAAATGCTGGTGGCGAACTGCATTCTGGGGCTACAATCAATGCAGCTGTGTACATTGTGCAGCAACTGTGCTCAGACGAGTAAATTACCCCCCAACACAATATCAGGTCGGGATTGCCCAAGCTGAGCCGAGCCTACACAAAAACATTGGTGCGATGTATGTTTGCTGACTGGGAAACCACATGTCAACAATGTTAAGTTTCTTACAAACAATTAATAGGATACTTATAAACATTGAGTACACAAAGAAATGTGTGTGTGTGTGTGTGTGTATATATATATATATATATATATATATATATATATATATATATGTCATGACATTATCCAAGCCACTCATCTTCACAAGGGGACTGACCGTGATGGAAGTACACATTTCGCTAAGAGCAGTTTGTAGATATGTTATCTTTACTTCCTAAGCAATAAGCAATGCAACATACTCTTGTTATTTTTGCAATTTATACTTTGCTTGTGTTCGTGGATGGGAGTAAAAAAGCATAGATTTTTGAAGGACAACACTGTATCCTAAAGCCATCGTATGTCAGAATTTGTCAGCAAAGTTGTGGCTTATAGTTAGCAGGATATGATGAATTTTGTAACCAGTACACCTCCTACACAACCTTGCAAAAAGAAAAAAAATCATTCAGAGAGTGGCTGGAAGAATGTGAAAGTTGTTAAATAGCTACCAGCAGGTCAATGCTAATTCCAATGGAGTGCAAGCCTACAAATTGACAACATGACACTTCTTAAATACTGTCCCAGCCTTATGGGCTTGCACAAATATATAAGACATCAGAGGGAAATGATGGAATTCACAGCAGGGAAGAGATAATGAAGATGTTTCAAGAAAAAGATGGGAGGACAGGGAAAAAAAAGCAGATGAAGGAGGGGAAACAAAGTTAGAATAGTTTGGATAAACAGAAGGATAACCTGCTATTGCAAAAATCCTCAAGTTTCGTTACTCCATCTGTTCACTTTTCACCAAACTACCAGGCAACATCTCTCTCTTCACCACCCCAAAGTAGGTTGCATTACTCATGCTTGAGTGTAACATTGTCAGTCAACACACCAAGCTGAAAACAACTCAGCCAGTCAGCTCCCTTGACACACTGTAATAAAAAAAAAATCCTGTTCATACTATTAACAAGAATGGAATTTTCGAGTCTTCTACATTCTCACGTACTGTGCAGTATATCCTGGCTTTCTCATTGAAGGCTGACTTATTTGGAAGGCACACATCTTTGACACAGGTGCCGCGGTACCGGTTGCTCCTCTACAGCAGTGTTCCCCAACCTTTTTTGAACTGCGGACCGGTTTTGAGTAGGCATTTTTCTGTTGGACCGGATACGTGTGTGTGTATACACACATATGTATCCATCCATCCATTATCCAAGCTTCTGATCCTCACAGAAATGACTTTTTTCTTGTTGCTATGTTGTTCCTTGTTCTTTGTTCTGAATGTCGTACCAGGACAGCACCGATTGCCGTGTGTTTTTACTCACTTGGCCATTAAAAGTTATTCTGATTCTGACAAAGGTCACGGGAGAGTTGTAGCCTATCTCAGCTACAGTGAAGAAAGTAAGTATTTGAACACCCTGCTATATTGCAAGTTCTCCAAATTAGAAATCATGGAGGCGTCTGAAATTTTCATTGCAGGTGAATGGCTACTGTGAGAGATATAATCTAAAATGAAAAATCCAGAAATCACAATGTATGATTTTTTTTAACAAATTTATTTGTGTGATACGAGTGCAAATAAGTCTTTGAACACCTGAGAAAACCAATGTTAATATTTGGTACAGTAGCCTTGGTTTGCAATTACAGAGGTCAAACGTTTCCTGTAGTTGTTCACAAAGTTAGCAGACACTGCAGGAGGGATTTTGCACCCCTCCTCTACATGGATCTCCTCTAGATCAGACGGGTTTCTGGGCTGTTGCTGAGAAACACGGAGTTTCAGCTTCCTCCAATGATTTTCTATTGGGTTTAGGTCTGGAGACTGGCTAGGCCACGCCAGAATCTTGATATGCTTCTTACGGAACCACTCCTTGGTTTTCCTGGCTGTGTGCTTCAGGTCATTCTCATGTTGAAAGACCCAGCCATGACCCATCTTCAATGCTCTGACTGAGGGAAAGAGGTTGTTCCCCAAAATCTCACAATTCATGGCCTGGTCATCCTCTCCGTATTACAGTGCAGTGGTCCTGTCCCATGTGCAGAAAAAGTCCCTCAAAGCATGATGCTACCACCCCCATGCTTCACAGTAGGGATGGTGTTCTTGGGATGGAACCCATCATTCAAACCATAACGTCTTAATGTATTACCAACACTCACCTTGGAAACGGTGGTCCCAGCTCTTTTCAGGTCATTGACCAAGTCCTGTCGTGTAGTCCTGGGCTGATTCCTCACCTTTCTAAGAATCATTAAGACCCCACGAGGTGATATCTTGCATGGGGCTCCACTCTGATTGAGATTGACCGTCATGTTTACCTTCTTCCATTTTCTAATGATTGCTCCTACAGTGGACCTTTTTTCACCAGCTGCTTGGCAATTTCTCTATAGCCCTTTCCACCCATGTGGAGTTGTACAATTTTGTCTCTGGTGTCTTTGGACAGCTCTTTGGTCTTGGCCATGTTACAAGTTTGAGTAAACTGATTGTATGGCGTGGACAAGTGTCTTTATGCACTAACGACCTCACACGGGTGCATATGATTCAGGATAATACATGGGGTGGATGTGGACTTTTAAAGACGGACTAACAGGTCTTTGAGGGTTACAATTCTAGCTGATAGACAGATGTTGAAATACTTATTTGCAGCTGTATCACACAAATAAATCGTTAAAAAAATCGTACATTGTGATTTCTGGACTTTTTTTTTTTAGATTATCTCTCTCACAGTGGACATGCACCTACGATGAACCTTTCAAACCCCTCCATGATTTCCAAGTGGGAGAACTTGGAATATAGCAGGGTGTTCAAATACTTATTTTCTTCACTGTAGAATCAAGCAAAAGACAGACAACACCCTGAACTGGTCGACAGGCAGGGCAGATATTGACTCACTGAGCGGGAATTACTCCCACGCTGCCTGCACCAAAGTCAGGCGTGTGTACCATTACACCATCAGTGACTTGGGGCCTATCCCAGATAGCTTCGGGCGAAAGGCGGACTACACCCTGAACTGGTCACCAGTCAGTCGCAGGGCAGGTATCGACACCATCACTGAGCGGGAATCGATCCCATGCTGCCCACACCAAAGTCCGGTGTGTGTACCAGTAAAACCATTAACGACTCTCTCTCAAACACACAGACACACACACCTACACACGCACACACACACACATATATATCCATCCATACATTTTCTGAGCCGCTTATTCTCAAAAAGGTCGTGGGGAGTGCTGGACCCTATCTCAGCTGTCAACAGGCAGGACTAACCCTTAACTGGTTGAAATTTTAAGCACTCCCACTATTGCTTTGTTTTGATCGCAAACCTTTTGTTCAAAAGAACAAATCTTTTCAGTAAATGAAATGAAGTGAATTAATTTACGATATGATTCGTTCTTTGAGCTCTGCCGCCATTGCCCAGCCCACTGGGAACAGAAGCTTTCTGTGCAGTCTTGACGTGTCAATTGCGACACGCAGCGGTTGCCACACAGAACATTTAGTCAATTTTCAATATAAAAGACATTGAAACGCGAATTGCAATACAACACAAATTAGATAAATCGGTCATTCTTTCCCTGTGGCTCGATAAAAAATGTCTCACAGCCCAGTTGTGGTTTGTGGACTGATTGTTCGGGACCACTGCTCAACAACATTGCTGCTCCAAATCAGAGCAGCTTCGTGGTGGCGATGTAAAAGTGCGAGCAAAATTATTTGATTCCACTTTCCATATATGTTCTATAACACAAGACTGGTCAATGTCAAGGGAAGCTGAAGTCTATCACAGATGATTTAGGATTAGCAGTTGTAACATCCTAGATACTAGGCAATTAATCACACATAAAGTTAAACAACTAAAGCGGAAACTTACAACTCTTTATGAACAATTCGGGCTATGTACAAAATTTTCATTGCCTCTAGTTAGTTAATATAAGGTAGGAGGTTCACGAGATTGTATTCATTATTGTTGTTTATTTATACACGATTTAGGTGTTTATTTTTATATATGTACCTCGAGTTACAAATTATTTTGGGTTAGCAAATGACTTTGGAATCGTTGGAAATGGAAGGATCTATGTTTTGCTTCCACTCGCACAGTGTGACCATCAATGGTCATCATCATCTGTGCATTATGCTTGTATCGAAGGTGAAAACTAATTGTCTGCTCCGTGGCATAAGGGTGAAATCTGTTCAAGGCAGAACCTCCACCTCCAAATCGGCTTACAAACAGAGTCATAGAAACAATTAAGTTCTGAGGTTTCACTGTATTCACAATCATTTTGAGCAGTGATTCCCAACCAAGGTGCTTTGGGACATAAGTGTGAAGCGAGAGATGATCTGATTCTATTTTCCCTAAAATTTGTATTCTTTAATTACTAATCCATGTTTGGTCATCTATGTTTTGCTTGGGATTTATAGTGGCAGACAAAACAATTAAATCCTCTTCCATTAGATGGCAGAAGGTGGAATAAACCTGTGTATCTACTATTTGTCATTTGTACAACAGAATATAATTTATGGACTGTGAAAGGAATCCTTATAAACACGGGGACAAGCCAAATTCAAATACAGATATACTGTAACTGGGAAGCTCGATACGACACAGTACAGCTAAACATTGCACTGGTGTGCAGCAGAAAAGTGTTCAATATTTCCTTGCATAGAAATTAAAATGTACAATTCTTGTACAGTATTAGAAAAATTGCCTCACAGCGCACAGTTGAACCAATTTTAATAACTGACACTTTTTCCATCACTGAATCTGCACAAACGAAATAAACAGATGGCTAAAATCATGTGATAAAATCTTTTGGTGTTGTCCATACTGTCTGTGCCTGTCTTTGAAAGTTTTCAGGACATGATTAGGGAAGCACATTGCTTTGTTGTCACTGTATTTTAAGTATTAGTATTCCGAATTCGCAGATGGCAAAAATGCCTTCTTCCTCTTGATTTGTTTTGACAGTTGGCAAGGGTTGAAACATGCTGCCGTCATCAACAGCCCTTATGTGGAACAGCATGTAAAAAAAAAAAATAATACAGCAAATGAATAATATGATGGAGGGAGCTGATTGGTTAATACAAGGTAGGAGGTTCACGAGAACAAGTGGACACAAATAATGAACACACAACACATGGAACACAGGAAAACATGTAAAAACTAAACCAAAACACAGACCACAGACACTGTGGGATAAATCAATATAGAAAAGTAAGAATTAGCAGTCAGGAAGGTGCATTGCAAAATGAAGCACAATAGCTGTCAATGAAAGTTCATAAACAGCGTCATTGTTTTCTCTTTGCTCTTTTTGAGTTTCTGTCGAACTATTTATCCCCTCGGAAAGGAAATGGTAGCATAAATTCTAATCCTAATGTGCAAAATGTCATTCTCTATGTAATAGAAATTACATTGCTGAATAATATAAATAGAAGAACAAGCAAATACTATATATTCTCTTTGATGTTTGAGTGACATGCAACAGAACCCCAGGATTAGAAAAGTGGTAGAACCAGCAGCATAATCGAATTTGATAATTGCATTCTACAGTATATACTGTATGTTCGGTCTACATGCATAATTTACATTGCATAAAAATTTATTGATGTCTTTATTACAGAATAGTTACTTCTTGTGTGGTTCTGGAAAAACTAAACAAAACAGGGCATCTTCATAGTGTATTCTCAAATAAAAGTAAACAATCCTGTATTGCGTGTGCATGATTGCCCTTGACTCCGTTGAGGGCTTGAATTTGGGAAGAGTGCACGAGAAACCATAACACCAATGACCACATCTTCACTAGCGGCTGAGATGTTTAACGCACAATAGATTTATTGAATCCACTGTTTTTCCCTATCAATTTCGACTTCTGCTTTGCCACAACTAAAACCCTCTCTTCTTCCCTTTCTCCTCCACTGATTGTCCTCTGCTCACGTACTCTATACTGAAATGCTCCCGCAGCGTGATCTATTTCACCGTAATCCTCAGGACGAAAAGCTAGGGTGAAGTGCATGAGGTGGAGCTGCTAGCAGACAATGGGGTAGAGATGAAAGAGGAAAAGGAAGGAAGTGAGAAGGAAGAAGATCTGAAGGATGACGCTTTACAATTTCCGGAACAGATTAACAAAAAGGGATGACAGCGTGGCGTTTACATGTGGTATGTGTGTGCATGTAGATGTTGAAGCTCAGTTGGGGGAAAAAAAGAAAATAAAATGCTAACTAGAATCTCTCATGAAGGGAAGAATTTATTCAAGACAGAAGATTTAATGAATTGTTGCACATACACAAATGGGACATACGCAGACCTTTACTTAAATCCACCTTCTACAGAGCCAATTAAAATAGTTTTCTAGAACAACCTTTGACATAGTGTAAATGATATCATAAAACAAAGATCCATTTTCTGAGCCACTTATCCCCATCGGGGTCGCAGGAGTGCTAGAGCCAATCCCAGCTGTCATCGGGCAGGAGGCAGGGTACACCCTGAACTGGTTGCCAGCCAATCACAGGGCATATGGAGACATTCAATCATCTCACTCACAATCACACCTTGGGGCAAATTAGAGTGTCCCATTAATGATGCATGTTTTTGGGATGTGGGAGGAAACCGCAGTGCACGGAGAAAACCCATGCAGACATTGGTAGAAAGTGCAAACCCCACACAGGCGAGGCCGGGATTTGAACGCCCTCAGAACTGTGAGGCCAATGCTCTACAGCTGCTCCACCATGCTAAGGAACATGAACAATTTTTTTTCAAAATATTTCTCTGACAAATAATTCAATGTCAAATTTTTGTTTTTACTCATCTTTTTTTTTTTATACTAGAGATAATACTAGAGATGATTGCGCTTAGTGATACATGTACAGTACATTAAAATGACTACAGTATAATGCTTCAGTAAATGGCAATCAGTCACATTAGAGAGAAAATGTCTCAGTTTACATTGTACTGTAAGATGTTATTATGGTGATTCTACTCCCACATTCAGCAGCGAAGAAGTGGTGAGAGCCCTGAAAAGAACCAAAATCAACACTGCCACTGCACCCGACAACATCTGTGGGTGGAAGCACTGGGGAAGCACTGCGCTGAGCAGCTGGGGAAGGTATTCCAGGATCTCTTCCAGACTCTGGCTCTACAATTGAAAAATCCAGTCATCTTTTATCTTAATAATTGGAATTCTGCCTATTATCATAATATCCACACTAATCAGATTATTATTTTAATTCCTGAGTAACACTAATTACTTTATGATTATCTGGTCTGCATTGACTTTGTTAATTTAAGGTGAGGCAACAAGGCCGCATCTGCTGAATGATTCTTTGACATCAAAAAACTTATTGCTGTATAAAGAAAAACGTACATTTAGATTGTTACGAGCCCTGTTGCTTATCCCCCTGAAAGCACAAAATGAGAATTTTAATAAGTGATGGTCACAAAGACGGTAGTGGTGGGTGACTAAAAGTAAGATATTGCAAATGAAAACCTAAAACTAAATACTGTATGTCAGGGATACTTTGCCCGCTTCATATCAAGTCTGCGTGAGTTTGTGTGTGTGTGTATTATGTTGCATGTATGTGCATATTGATCAGTTATCCTAGTTTTTCCCATGAGCTATATATAGCAGCTGGGCCACAGGAACCTCCCATATCTAGTTGATGTTATAGTTTTGGTGTGTGCGTGTATAGGTGTGCATGCGTGTGTAGGTTTGTGCATGTGAGAGAGTGACGGAGAAAGTGAGTGAGAGAGAGATAGAGTGTCCATTGTCTTGGACCTGCTCTCTATGTCTCGATATCTCTAACCACCAGCTCTGTGTTAATCTTTTACCTCTAGGCTACACCACAGCATGCATCCAAACACAAACAAGCATAAGCAGCACAAAATCTGCATATACATACACACAGGCAAGCACAGGTACATGAGAGAATATGAACAAGTAGCCTGAGAAAAAGGTTATCAACTCCAGAGACAAAATTGAAATCTTGATATATTGCAATAGTCCACAATGTGTATGCATGTTATTATTCCCGAGTCCCAGCAGCAAGCCAACACACAGTGTGAGAAATGGCCACTAAGTACAGTTGGTGTATGAAAAGGGATTTTGCATTGTGTAGCCCTTACAACCTGCAGCGGCAGAGGGAAGTGCAAGCCTAACTACTCTCTCCCTAAGCTACACACTCTTCAAGCCACGAGAGGTGTCAACCATAAGGCTAGGAGGATGTTCTGGCATCCTGTATATGTCAAAGAAATCCCGAAAAAGGAACATGGTGTTTCAAGTGTTATATTGATTAGAGGTTTTGTACAGTGTGTAATGTGTCCAGTTTTATCTTTTTATATTATTGCATCTTTCATAAATCTGGTGGTTATGTGGCTGATTAGAGCATTTTACAGTGGACTCTTAGAACAGTCAAGCGCCGAATCTGCTGGTTGGGTGATTTCCTTTGCATTTCCTCAGTGCTAAGCCATAGACAGAATCATAAAGACGACAACAGAATTAAAACAGATTATGAACAAAGAAACCATTGTGGCATTTTGAAAGCATCAGCCACTTTTCTTACCTTTTTTGTGAAGTCCATGGCTTTGAGAATGGAAAGGTTGAGTGTTTCCAATGAGGCCAGAACTCCCTCGTAGTCCCCCATGTGCTTGGCAAAGTAGTCTGAAATTTTTAGTATCCTACCATTAAAGACCACATTAATTAATTGTGGAGTGCTGCCAACCTGTACAAATTCACTTCCAGAACATCCATCCATCCATCACCTGAGCCGCTTATCCTCACAAGGGTCGCAGGAGTGCTGGAGCCCTTCTAAGTTAAGTTCGGGCAGGAGGCGGGGTACACCCTGGAGTGGTTGCCAGCCAATCGCATGGCACTTAGGAACAAACAAGCATTCACACTCAAAACCACACCGAGGGGGAATTTAGAGTCTCCAATTAATGTTGCATGTTTTGGGGATATGGGAGGAAACTGGAGTGCCCGGAGAAAACGCACACAGGCACGGGGTGAACATGCAAACTCCACACAGGCAGGGCCAGCATTTGAACCCAGGTCTTCAGAACTACTAGACAAAGGCACTAACCAGATGCGCCACCATGCCGCCCACTTCCAGGACAAAGTGCCCAAATTGGCGTGAATCCCCGCATTTTCCAAATTTTGTCAAGAACATTACCGCAGGACAGTTGTTACAGTGCATTATATAAAAGGATAAAATTAATTTTGCATACTGTTCACAACATAATCTGAACTTTTTAAGCATAATCATTGACAATTTATGGCTTCACTAATTGTTATTTTAATAGCTTTATTGCATAACCAATGTGATGGTGGACACAGTTACACCTATATGAGATTTCAACATACCATCGTCAATATTATCTCTTAATTAATTCAGTTTTACCAGTTCTATTTTAAAGCTCTGTTCTGCTTCAAAGAAATTATTAAAAGTGGGTGTAGTAGTACACACGCCTGCCTTTGTCAGCATGGGATCGATTCCCGCTCAGTGATGGTGTTGATAGCTGCCCTGCGACTGAGGGGCGACCATTTCAGGGTGTAGTCCGCCTCACACCCAAAGCTAGCTGGGATAGACTCTGGCTCTTCCATGACCCTTGTGAGGATAAGCGTCCTGAATAATGGATGGATTAAATTAATGGGGATAATTGTCACAGTTGCCACTGCAGACTTTTCAGTAAGCACGCCTGATTGGAAAATGTTTAGATACACCTGTTCAAAGGAATCATTTCTGTGTGTGTGTATTTATGTATTTAGTTGCACGTTGTGTACACACAAATTATACTTACCACAGAGTTCCTTAGTGTCAACATTACTATTGCATCACAGCACATCGGAGGAGCAGCATTGGAAAAGGTAAGAAACAAAAAAGGAAGGAAAGAAGGAAGTACAACAGTTGGGTCAGATAAAAGGATTTTCCATGCAATATCAAAGACAAACACGCACACAACTCAGCTCTGATTCATTGTGTGTTTGCTGGCGAAAGAAGGGGAGCAAATAACAGGGGGATAGGAAATGATACGGATGAAAAAAATGAAGAAATAAACCAGCGCCGTAGACTGAAAAATTGTAACTTATGATGGCGCAAAGGAGGAGATGCAGAGAAAGACCATCTGTTTACCTGCTGAATGATTGTTCAGTAAATAATACAAATTCCATTCCTCCAAAAGTAAATTTACTTTTTGCATTGCTATTTCACAGAGGATGAAGACGAAGACGTAAAATGAGAGTAAATACTGTAATTATGTGCCTCCCCAACTTTGATCCAAGCCTCGAGTCGCGGTGCGGCACCTGAATTGTATATTTAGCACATCCAATCAAGATTCTTGTTCTTATTATTATTGTTATCTGCATCAATTTTCCCTCGATTTTTTTTTTGTCTGTCTGAGCAACCACACTAAGCCCCTGAGCAGTCCCTTTGACCACTATGAGCAACATCAAACGTGTCATCCAATGAAGTAACATGACTTGATTAAAAAAAAAAAAAAAATCAAATTACAGCATTTACATTCTCGTTAGAACACTTTTAGTAAGAACGATTTTATGGAGGTTTTTGCAAACTTACAATGAAAACCCCAACAAACCTTTGTTCTTTTAAGTGCACAAAAAAAAAAAAACATTGCAAACCAAACCAAGACAGCTATGAATTTATTTCATTTACTTATTTATTTTTTTGATTCGCAATAATATGCCCATCATTTTTTCTTGGTGTAAAACTGAATTATTTGCCATCCAATCGGCTGGCAACCAGTACAGGGTGTACTCCGCCTCCTTACCGATGACAGTTGGGATAGGCTTTGGCACTCCTTTGACACTCGTGAGGATAAGTGGCTTAGAAAATGGACGGATGGAAAACTGAATTATTGCTTGCACAATATTCTATTGCAGTTGCTCCCTATATTTAAAATACAAGAAAGAGCTTTTTGTGCACTGTATTCTGCGTTTTCTGTCGTTATGAAGATGTGGTACTTTAACATTAATAATTGATTGAACGATTGATATATTACATTGACTGATCGAATTAAAGGCCTAATCTAGAGGAAATGTATTTTATGTCTATCATACAAATGTAGCTAAAAAATTCAAAAAAATAGTTTAAAAGTTCTCAACACAACAGAAATGAAATAAATTAGCGTCAAAGTGCACGTTTTCTTTGTAATCCGAATGCCTTCGATGTCTGTTTCTAACTGAGCCTCTGTTGAAGCTGCTTTCGTGTGACGTCACTCCTAGACAACAACAACAGTGCAGAAATGGCTTCCTACACGGACAATCATACACGCTGCGAGTGGGATCTCGAGGAGATAGACAGCAGTGATGAAGTTTTTATGGAATGCTCTGTGGAAGAGATAGGATCTGAAGAGGAGGAATTTTCTTATTCTTCCCGTGTTCGAAAAACATCCCATGCAGGTGTAATTCAACCATATACAGTGAAGAAAATAAGTATTTGAACACCCTGCTACGTTGCAAGTTCTCCCACTTAGAAATCATGGAGGGGTCTGAAATTTTCATCGTAGGTGCATGTTCACTGTGAGAGAGATAATCTAAAAAAAAAGTCCAAAAATCACAATGTACGATTTTTTTAACGATTTATTTGTGTGATACAGGTGCAAATAACCAATGTTAATATTTGGTAGCAGTAGTGCATAAAGACACCAGTCCACGCCATACAATCAGTTTACTCAAACTTGTAACATGGCCAAGACCAAAGAGCTGTCCAAAGACACCAGAGACAAAATTGTACAGCTGAAAAGCGCTACGGAGAACTTGCCAAGCAGCTTGGTGAAAAAAGGTCAACTGTTGGAGCAATCATTAGAACATGGAAAAACCTAAACATGACAGTCAATCTTAATTGGAGTGGAGCCCCATGCAAGATATCACCGAACAGGGTCTCAATGATCCTTAGAAAGGTGAGGAATCAGACCAGGACTACACGACAGGACTTGGTCAATGACCTGAAAAGAGCTCAGACCACAGTATCCAAGGTGAGTGTTGGTAATACACTAAGACATCATGGTTTGAAATCATGCATGGCACGGAAGGTTCCCCTGCTGAAACCAGCACATGTCAAGGGCCATCTTAAGTTTGCCAATGACCATTTGGATGATACAGACAAGTCATGGGAGAAAGTTTTGAGGTTTTGGAGGAAGAGGAATGATGAGTTCTATCCCAAGAACACCATCTCTACTATGAAGCATAGGGATGGTAGAGCATCATACTCTAGGGGTGTTTTCTGCACATGGGACAACTGCACTGTCTTAAGGAGAGGACGACCGCGACCATCTATTGTGAGATTTTGGGGAACGACCTCTTTCCCTCATTCAGAACATTGAAGATTGGTCGTGGCTGGGTCTTTCAACATGACAATGACCTGAAGCACACAGCCAGGAAAACCAAGGAGTGCCTCCGTAAGAAGCATATCAAGGTTCTGGCGTGGCCTAGTCAGTCTCCAGACCTAAACCCAAAAGAAAATCTTTGGAGGGAGCTGAAACTCCCCGTTTCTCAGCAACAGCCCAGAAACCTGTCTGATTTAGAGAATATCTGTGTGGAGGAGTGGGCCAAAATCCCTCCTGCAGTGTGTGCATAACTGGTGAACAACTACAGGAAACGTTTGACCTCTGTAATTGCAAACAAAGGCTACTGTACCAAATATTATCATTGGTTTTCTCAGGTGATCAAATACTTTTTTTCAGCTGTATCACACAAATAAATCATTAAAAATTGAGATTGACCATCATGTTTAGCTTCTTCCATTTTGTAATGATTGATATATCTGTATCAGTATTGTGCTTACATTTAAAACGAGGTACATACTTGTCAATACTAATACTAAACAATTGAACACGTACGTACTTACTTGCTACCGAAGCCAAGTGAACGCTGTACCAGGTTTTCAAAGCAGTCCTTCGTGAAATGCTTGGAACATATTACTGTCCACTTTGATTTGTAAGTCCAATGCGCCTGCTTTGCCTTCACAAACCTGGTCCATAACTTGCCCATCTGTTCATCTTTCAGCCATTCATGTAAGCTGACACAGTCTGCGTTTGACGCAGAGCAGGTCATACAACACACTTCCTCGATCATCATCCTTGCTAGCTTTTTCACTCTGTCTAAATGATGTCTAGACATGATGTCACGGGGAGTTACGGAACTTGCTGAATCTACGTGACATTTCGAACAAAATCTTGAGACTAACTTTGACGCTAATTTATTTCATTTCTGTTGTTTTGAGAATTTAAAAAAATATTTTTATATGAAATTTTAACATTTGTATGATAGACAAAATACATTTCCTCTGGTTTAGACCTTTAAAACATTCAAAGGCATAACTTTTGCTAGGTCAACTTTCTGTCAACGTTATCGTGGTACCTTGCTGGCAGAGGATTCTCCATCAATCCTAGCACCATTGTATAATTGTTAAAATGGTTATTTTCACATCACAGCCTCAATATATCAGTTCAATTAAGGAGTGGAGAAATTATAACCTTTGAAATGTGTATATACAGTCAATAAATTTATAAATCACAAGATTTAAAAGTAATCAATGGATTTTCTAAAACACATCTATTCATAGATGTCATTACTATGAAGTAATTTTAAAACTTTTACTATACCTATGTATAATGCGCATCATTAATTTTTAAAGATATTTGGGTGGTCTGGGGGGGTGCACATTATACGAAAGTAATTACAGCATATCATCCAGAAAGGCCATGATACACTATATATGACACAAAACAGGACAAAGATAGGCAGAAACTAATAATATACTAAATTGCACTACACGCATTCCCTTACACTTAAGGGTTGGGTCCCAGTGGTTGCTGATGTGTTAGGATCATGCTGTCAATCACAGACCATGACAACCTAAAACTAGGCAAAGCCCCGAGACACAGAATTCGAGAGGCTACTGAGATCCTAGCACTGAGGAATCCCGGGGATAGGATAGGCCGGAAAAAAACGACAAACAAAACAAAATATGTTTTAGTATAATTTAGCCAATTTCAGTACTGAGAGAACCATTTGACTATCATAGCACAAAATAGGTAAGGTCATGTTATCTCATTTCAACATTGCAGTGACTAATGTTTTGTTGGCTTTGTCATCTGGCTGAAAAATAAGAAATGACGCACTTTTTTTATGACTAAGAACTCCATCCATCAATCCGATTTCTGAGCTGCTTATCCTCACAAGAGTCACGGGAGTGCTGGTGCCTATCCTAGCTGTCTTCGGATAGGAGGCAGGGTAAACCTTGAACTAATTGCCAGCCAATCGCTGGGTACATGGAGACAAACAGCCGCACTCACAATCACACCTAGGGGCAATTTAGAGTGTCCACTTAGTGCATTTTTTTGGAATGTGGGAGGAAACTGGAGTGCCCGGAGAAAACCCACACAGGCACGGCGAGAACATGCAAACTCTGCACAAGTGGGGGCGGGATTTCAACCTCGATCTTCAGAACTGTGACGCCAACGTTCTACAGCTATAGGGGGAGCTGTAGAAATTTGGCCTCACAGCGTCGGATCGAGTCCTGCTCAGTGATGGTGTTAATATGTGCCCTTCGGCTGACTGACAACTAGTTCAGGGTCTAGGGTACATGGAGACAGACAACAGTCACACTCACACTTAGGGTAATTTAGAGTGTCCAATTAATGCATGTTTTTGGGATGTAGGAGGAAACCGGAGTGCCCGGAGAAAACCCACACAGGCACGGCGAGAACATGCAAACTCCATACAGAAGGAGGCTGAGATTTGAACCCCGGTCCTCAGGACTGTGAGGCTCTACAGCTGTGGCACCGTGCCGGCCAAATATGACTTTTGCTACCTAAATCCCTCTCTTAAAATTGACAATAACAGATTAATGGATTAAGGTTGTGGAGTGTTGTCAACTTCATGCTGTTTTATAAAATGCATAAACAGGTTTTTTAGATTTCAGGTTTTACAAGTGCAAATCAATCAATGGAGGCCCCGTAGCTCAGTGGTTAGAGCACTGGTTTGGTAAACCAGGGGTTGTGGGTTCGTATCCCACTGGGGCCTCCACTTCCCGAGAAGGGTTGTGTCAGGAAGGGCATCCGGCGTAAAAATTGTGCCAAACATATATATGCGTTCATCTGAGATGATACGCTGTGGCGACCCCGAAAGGGACAAGCCGAAAGGAAAACAACAACAAGTGCAAATCAATAATTTTAGAGCTTTTACATGGGAATGCCAAGTCCTGTTTGGGTGTCAACCACACTTAAAATATATGAATAATTTTAGAAATTTTACATGGTAATGCCGAGTCTTGTTTGGTGTGAACCACACTTAAAATATATGAATAGAATCTTTCATTTTGCACACACTGCAAAGGAGCAGATTTATAATATGCCTAAACCAAGCATGCAGATGGATTTTAGTGCACCGCTACTAATTGCAGAATAGATGGGCTTGACTGGCTTAATGTAAAAACTACATGCATTTATATTTCATAAGAGCCAGTAGAGCAGCAAGAGAACAAGAAAAGAAAAAAAGAGGAAAGGATGAAAACATACAGTATCTCTGCTTTTAGCAAGCGTAAAGGAGACAGCCTTGCCAATAAAAAAGGGACAAATATTTGCATGCGTTACGGACAACTATTTGCATGCATTACACAGAGATACAGATGCTTCATGATTCATATAAAATAAAATACAAAATTACAACAGAGTAATAATGCCCTCACACAAGTCAAGGACCAAATCTTTGACAAGTTTGAGTGCTCCATATAAGTCTTGAATATTGTATGTACACTAACTTTATGCTGTTGGTGTCTTTAAAAATCCCATGTATCCATCTTAAATTATATATATATATATATATATATATATATATATATATATATATGACTTTAAATTGTCAAGAAACTTGCAATATGGTTCTATGCTTACATTAATCACAGCGATTATAGGACCATGAGGATCCATTAAGAAAATGTATGTCTGCTTAAATGTATTGTATCAAAATGTGACAAAACACTGAAAAAGAAGAACTGGACAAAGTGTGAGTGCACCCTAAGAACTCAAACAGGTATGCAGTATTAGTGCTCACCTGGTGTTATCTGAGTCGATGGTATGAAACAACTTCTCCAGCTCTTCCTCGTTCAACGTGCCATCGGAGAAGAACGCCTGGAACTCGTCTAGAGAGAGTTTACCATCATCTGAAGGACACACACACACACCATGAATAATTAGGAGCAGGAGGCGTTCTCAGAATAGGCTGCATTAAATATTGACAGAAACTACTACTATGCATTACTCCACTGCAGTGTTTCTGAGGTTTGTATGTTCTCCATGTGCTTGTGTGAGAATTGTCTAGTTGCTCCTCCCACAAACCCAGGCAGAGGTTGAGGGGTCAAAAGTTCCTAAATTCACAGCTAGTCCCCTGTGAAATGATACATTTCTTAACCACTGTCGTTTTTTATTACCCCCCAAGTACAATACAAGTTTCATTCAATTAAAACCTCTTCATTCAAGTGCCAATTCATAAAGATCACATAAAAGCAACATGTTCTGATCAGAATTGAGCTAAATACGTGTCTGGTAAGCTCCCCTTTCCCAGAAAAAAAAAGAAAAATACTGTTTGGAATATGTACTTTCTCCAAATGTATTGGTGCTTTACCATGGCTAGGTCTTTCGGGAGAAATAAGTTTTTTATATTAAATGTTGACATTTACTCCTACGTACTAAATGCACACAAAAAGACGCAGCACAACTCCTGTCTTCAATGTCTTTTCAAGCTTCCATGAAATCAATCCAGCATGGCTTTCAGTCAAGTACAAGTCAGCCAAACTCCTGCTGCTGTCTGAGTCGGTACCCTGGCAGAAACACAATGTCGATCATGTCTGAAAAGCTCGAGGCCTTTTGGAAAGCACTTGAAAAGCTTATGAAACAATAATGGATTTGCACTCGATTTATGGAACAAACCTAATCGAAAGTTTTTTTTATTTGTATTGGGTGTGCTACTACAACCTACATGTTGTTTACACTTTTTCAATCTTTCTCAACCATTTTGGCTTTGAATTAATGTAGCACAATTTAATACTTTAATGGGACACACTCATATCTTTGCATTTCTTAATATCCAATGTTATAATTGCAAATCTGCTGTGCAAAAAAGATTAAAAAAAATGGGGGAATGGTTTAGTATTACTGTGTTGATACGATACATATATGGCGGGATGGTGGCACAGCTGGAAAGTGTTGGCCTCACAGTTCTGAGGACCCGGGTTCAATAACAGCCCTCCCTGTACGGAGTTTGCATGTTCTCCCTGTGCCTGCATGGGTTTCCTCCAGGCACTCCGGTTTCAGCCCACATCACAAAAACATGCAACATTAATTGGATCCAACGTACTTCCCAGTCAAATTTGGACAACCGTAAATTATCACACTTGCCAGTTTCTCCCATTTCAGTCCTAACTTGTCAAAACATGCTGTTACCTCCGTGAACAAGTCACTCCTAGTGGTGGTCCCTTTCATTTATTGCTTAGCTGCTATCTCCTCCGTGATACGAAAGTCTGCAGCTTTGGCACGTAAGAAGACAAGGTGCTGGCACTGTCCCGTACATTGCATCGCTCATCCAACGCCAAAGAAAAATAGTTATGTTCTTCCAAGTTTCCAGTGATCTCTACCTGCACTCAAACACTCGGCATATCAGCGCAACTGCTTCCAAAAAGCACTCATTATTAAACTTTCTGTCATAAAACACCCTACTTTTTTTTGCTAACATTGTGAGGAATGACAAGTTGCCCTGACAGATTTAATCACTGGGTATGCAACATTTTGCATTACAAAAAAAAAAATCATTGTTGGCTTCACAGTTTTGTTAGCAACGCATTGAAATTCCTTGCAAGATCTTCATCAGACAGATTTTTGTATTTATCCTCATGTTTGATCATGTAGTAGTGATTCAAATTGTGGTCTTTTAACACTGTAACCCATGTACCACAACTTAAGTGCACGGCTTTACCTCCGGCTTCTTTAAGAAGTACTTGGCAGTCCATGTCTTTTTGTATTGGATACATGGCATATATATATATATATAGAGCTCGTGCACGTGACGTCACAGTTTGCACGGCTCCATATTGCCAGTCAAACCTAGCTGATCTACAATGCAGGAGCCATTGAACCGGAGCAGATTTTTCAAATTCCCTGAGCCCTGTTGTGCTGTTAGTTGTCACAATAGACGAGACAGTTCTTCAAATATATCATATAGAATACGAGCTGAAAAGACCAGAAAAGATCGATGGATTTCGGCAATTAAACAGGACAGCTGGTGCCCAACCAAATACACACGCCTTTGTAGCGGTCATTTCATTTCGGGTAGGAATTATTCTTGTTAATCTCAAGGAACCAAGAAGTATTTATAATGCCAAGTTGACTCATTTGAAAACAAAGCGTATTTAAAAAAAAAAAAAAAAAAGTCTGTTGCTGAGAGGTTTACAGAGGGTAAAGTGTGGCCACATACGCTTCCGTGTATGGAGAGGACTCCCAGTCCAATTTTTTTTTTTTTCCAGTCATAGTTAATGAATGCAAGTTTGTGTAAAATCACAGGTCATTTATTTAAATATTGGTATTTGTATTTAAAAATTCTGAGTCGGTCCATCACTATGTGGGATTTATTCCTGATTGAGAACAGATCCAGCAACGAAATATTTGTATGCATCCAGACTTTTATACGCTTTCAAACTTTTCTGTGTAAATCTCGACGACTTACTCACCAGATACAAGTGTATACCCAGTTGTCCAAGACAAGCGAGAGCGAATTAACAGTCCTCTTTCTTTTCGGCGAAAACATCGACTTCAGCAATAAATATGGGTCCTTTATGGCAAGTGCCTTTCATTTTTCCATGTACCTTTGTTTATTATCACCTTCTAAATGTTTAACGGTATCGGACAAAACTCATGGTATAAGACATATTTTTGTTTCGTCTCAAGGGAAGTAACTTGCAACAATGCTCTGTTTGACTGGCAATATGGTGGTCACGTGAGTTTATGACGTAGGTGCACGAGCTCTCTCTCTCTCTCTCTCTATGCCCAGGTCTGCTCTAACTGGTAATACAGTACATACATTATGTAAGCCAAATTGCTCTATTTATCAGAAGGCTGCTGTGAACTTCTTTCCGCTGTTCTAACAACTGAGCAACAGAGACCATTCATCTGTGAATCACATCAGATTTAATTGCCGTCTCCATTCCTTCAACCATTTCTGCCTTCTTTCTCCTTGATGGTTAGTTTGCATCACATCAGACCGATGTTCTGAGTGGGAAGAGCACAATTAGTCTTTTCAATGAATCTTAATATTATGACTCAATTCTAATACTATGAACTGCTTCATCATTGACTAAAAATGTCCTGGAGATAATTCATGAATCATGATTGCCATAATCATTTCTTTAAGCATTCTTGAAATGCACGTCTGCTTTTTTTGTGTGTACTGCCATCCATTAGGGGCCTTTCTCTGCAAGGTTGATTGCAGTAAGGGAGAGGTTTTTCCTGGATTCACTGCTCGTGTGACTGATTGTCTCACCACATGATGCAGAGCTTGATATCAAATATTCATTTCCCTGCCCTCAAAGTGTGCCTGTCCTTGAGTGGGCTTGACTGGATACAGCAGGTTCAACTGTGGGGCTACTGCAGCACACTAGAAAGCCACAGGGACTGCAGCCTCACAAAAGGTGGAACTGAATTGTACTGTTGCAAAACTGGCCTTCTTTTCTCCTTCTGCTGTTTTCTGGGTGGAGATTACATATTTTTGAGAAAATGTAATTGCAGCAAAGATGTTATTGCTTTCATCAATACACCTTGGATAGTCATTGTTGGATTGTGAGCTTACTTGTGTAACTCTATTTCCCAATAGCGTGGTCATGAATTTTCAACATCAAAGTGCTTTTCAGTTTGGGAAACTACTTCCCTGATAATTTAATGTTAGAGTGTCCACTGGAGAACCATTTCTGCCAGCAGCTCCAAACCTTAAATGTGTCTCTTCTGTTTAACATTACGTAACTATCCGCTATTGACAGTGTATGAGGACATGCCCCCAAAGTGTCTTCTAAAGCAGCTAGCGACAATGGCAGAGGAGGGGGCTGAGATGTGTCGATCTCATAAATCCCCATGGCAATACCTTAACAAATGTATGTTATTGAATCCTCACAGAACACTAATACATTCTGGTGACTACTGTTCAACCCCTAAAATGACATCAAAGAGCCAATACAAATTAAGGACACAGGTTCAGGTATTTCCTGAAGTTTACACTACAAGCAAACACATCATTGCGTCAGTGTAGTGGAGTTTTATTTCAGGTAGAATTTACTTAAACTGAGCTCACTCCCTTTTCCACGAAGCTAACTTGTGAATGTTAACTGTCCACACTGTGCAAAACCTACCATGACCATTTATTAGGAAAGTTTGGTATGCTGGATATAGAGATCGTGCGTGTGACTTCACTGTTTGTTTACGACGCCATATTGCCGGTCAAACAAAGCTGCCCAGCAGTGCAGGAGTTGCTGAACCGGAGCAGATTTTTCACAATCCCCGAGACCTGTTGTGCTGGTGGTTGTCATAATAGACGAGACAGTTCTTCAAATATATCATTCTATAGAATACGAGCTGAAAAGACCAGAAAAGATTGATGGATTTCGGCAATTAAACAGGATGGAGGGTGCCCAATGAAATACACACGCCTGTGTAGCAATCATTTCATTTCAGGTAGGAATGGTTCTTCTAAATCTTGAATTATCAAGAAGTATTTATTATGCCAAGTTGAATCATTTGAGAATAACGTGTATTTTAAAACAATAAACCATCTGTCACAGAGAGGTTTACGGAGGTAAGCGTGTGGCAGCAATACGCTTCCGTGTACGGAGGAGACGACTCCCTGTCCTAATTTTTTTCCCCCACAAACGCAATATGGATGATTCTAATATATAAAACAGCAACACCAATCTAAATATACATAATAAAGTCTGAGCTCCAAACGCTCCAGTTAGATTTGTTGTTGTCAGTTATAAAAAATTGTGAGACCTTCTATATCGGCAATAACTTTGTCCAAAATCATAGCTAGATCTAATGCCCTGGCTTATGCTGGTTATGGATTGCAAGATCTAGGATTGCAAGTTGCAATTTATATTTGCCATCACAAGATGAGACTTATTTCGTTCAATTCTACAGGACACAAAATCTATGACCCATCCAGTAACGAAGTATTTGTATGTGTCCATACTTTTACCTGCTTTCAAACTCTTCTGTGTAAATCTCGACGGCTTATTCACCAGCTACATATGTGTATCTCTTTGTTCAAGACACGGGGGCAAATTAACAGTCAATTGGTGAAAACATCGACTGCGGCATTAAAAATGGATCCCCTAAATTTTCCACGTACCTTTGTTTATTAGTTTATTATCACCTTCTAAATGTTGTACAGTATTGTAGAAAACTCTGGGTGTCGTGCTATTGGACGTATGTTTGTTATGTCTCAACGGAATTAACTTTCAACAATTCTTTGTTTGACCAGCAGTATGGCAGCGGAAAGGAATATCACGGGATTTTATGACGTAGGTGCATTCCCTCTATAGTCCAGGGAATAGCCCGTACATTTTGGTGTAACTCTAGATGAAGGAAAGGGGATTTTTCCGTTATGTGACATTTCCTCACGAAATGATACAGGGATTTATATACATTTTCAAAATAATAGTAAGAAATACAGTACACAAGGTGACCAGGCAATCCTCTTTTCCCTTGTCATGTCCATTGGCGAGAGTAAAAGAAAAGAAAAAAAAGGCACTCTTCAGGATTTAAAAACGATGTCAGCTTCATGTATGTATTGCATAAACAGTACAGTGAAAAAGTATTGGCCCCCCTTCTTAAAGTCTTATATTTTTGGATAGTTTCACCACTTTTATGTTTCAGGTCATCTAACAAATGTAAATACTTACAATGCTCTTTCTAAATAGAGATTCATTTACTAAGGACAAAAACCCATCAGTTACCTGGCCCTGTGTGAAAAAATTATTCGCCCCCTTGTTAAATCAACAATTACTGACAGCTAATAATTTTTGGTACATTTTCATTGATCGCACTCAAGCCTGATTACCTCCAGACCTGTTCAATCAAGAAATCATTTTACAAAATCGGCAACAAAATGTCATGATCCAAAGAAATTCCAGAACAGTTGAGAAGTAAAGTAGACATTTTACTCTAAAAATTGTTACAAAAGCCACTTCTAAATATTTAGAATTCAGCTAGCTGTAGTTAGAGCCATTATCATTTCATGGAGAAAACACAGAACAGTGTTGAACTTTCCTAAAAGTTGCCAACCTACAAAGATCACACCAAAAGGACAGCAATGACTCATGCAGGAGGCCACAGTGGTCCTCAGGACAACTTCTGAAAAACTGCAGGACTACCTGTCCTGCTAAAAACAAGGTTTAAGACACATCAGGAAGGAAGAAAGTAGGCAAATATGGCATCCATCCTAAGGTGACAACCACTGCTGACTAATAAGAACATAAAAGATCATCTTTGTTGGGAAAATAAATAAATAAGTAGGTAAGAACATAAATAATATAAGCATCTAAATGGTTGCTGAGACTTTTGGGATAATGAGAATATTATATGGGCTGACAAAATGAAAATTGAGGTTTTTGGAAGGTATGTCTCATTATATCTGGCGTAAATGTAGTACAGCATTTCAGATAAAAGCCCTTCATATCCAAAGTCAAAGATGTGATGGGCTTGGCCTGCTTGGGTCCTTCAGGACCTTGTCAATTTGCTATAAATGATGGAAATGTGAATTCTGCTCTTTATCAGAAAATCCTGAAGGAGAATTAACCAATCCCAAACACATCAACAGGTCAACATCTGAAAGGCTTTAAAAAACAAAATGAAGGCTTGGAAGTAGATTATTCAAACTCCAGGATAAAAATACACATAAAAATGTTTTTAACACCATTCCCCATTCAAAAACTGCATTTTCATGCAAACATAAGAATTTAAGAAGGGTAATTTTTCACAAGACTGACTTGAGTTATTGTCCTGCCTTTCTGTACCTCATTAGCCTGGATTGTCATTAGATCAGCTTTGCAGTCACTGTTCACTTATATGACTCTCTGAATGTCAATCATTGTTCACAGAAGAATTTATTGGCAACTTACACTTGACACCAAAACTTTAAATCATTTGTCACGCCCTCTGTGCCATGATAAATGGTGCACTATCTATACTATCATGTTACCTGTCCTGTCATGACAATAATAAATTATCATGAGACTATTCATGTTTCAGGTTGCCTCTCAACCAAGGAAGCGTGCTCATTCACAGCCATAGAGAATCATTTGTACCAGACCAATCATCCAAACTGTGAACCGTTTCATGACAAAAAAATAAAATAAAAATGGCGTTTTCTGGCATGATGGAACAATTTGCCATACAAAGTGATAACTCTCTCTACGAAACAAACCCTGAAATGTTGGCCTTTAATGCCAGAAAACTTTGTAAAAATCAACACATCAGCATCCTCATCAACATCTATCCCCCATGGCTGTATAGCATATCTCTAAATAACACATTTCCATTCACGCCTGCACATCTCAAATTTTGGCTGGTTATTTCTGACAAAAAATGTATCATCAATATGGAAACCATTATAATTAGATTATTTTATAGGTTTCGTGAATATGTTTTTAGAAGGTTCAAGGTTCATAGGGTTTTATAATCATTGATTAATTTGCCAAATATATTTTAAGGGTTAGCCTATGTTCAAAAATACAAATGGATGTAGGCCTACTAATATTATTATCGACTGTCATTGTAATTGTCTGTCGTCTATCAAAAGCGTTGTTTTATTTGGCATCAAAGGGATCTTCTGGAAGTCCTTTTCGATGCCTTCTTTTTTTGATAACCCAGTTACGGTCACCTTACAGTAACTATTTGCAGTACGCATGTTAAAAAAGTTCTGACTGTGCTTTACTGAATCACTCTTAAGTTTTATTGTGTTCATTATTCAAAAGTTGAGCATGTTCAGAGTCAGTCTGATTGTGCATCCAGAGAAGCAATGTGATGGATGTCTATCATTTCAGAAAGTCAATAGAAATGACGCTTTTGGGGAGGCCTCATTCCTTCACCATTTTTTCTGTCCAGTCTTACATAATTCCTTGTTCCTACGATCCATGGCAGAGAGCATATAACATTAAGATGGTGCGCAAAACTCCACCGAATGATCATTTGTAAGGCTTACATGCATGCCATTCTTTTGTTGATGCTAAACATAACCTCTCCTCAACATTCTTTTCTGTCCTGTTAACAGCACCAGGACCACTGTCCAATTTTGCATGGAGTGAACTATTTATTCAGACTTGATGTCCATAATTATTTCTTACCTGGCCCTCTCTGGCACAGCAGTGGAGCAGTACAGAGAGCTCAGGCACTGGTGTTTAATTCAGTAGTGACCCACTTTGCTTTAAGTAACCAACAAGGCCAGTTAAAGCTACTTGGAAATTTACCAGTAAAACAGCAGCAGCAGGGCAGCAGACATTTTCACGTGGTAAAGGCAGAGAACCATTTTTTTTTTTGGCACTCCCAAATTATATGTGGCAAATGAAGATTGACAGCCTCTCCAATCCCTATCCGACTGGGTCTCTGACTGAAATTGTTGTTGTACTTTTGACACAGTACATTGCATTTCATTTAGTATTTTGTTGCAAGTGCAGCAAAACAAAATCCTTTATGATATCAATCTGATCATTGTCCTATTGTACAACTTTTTGGTTTGGTTGTCAGGTTGTTTGCTTTTTTTTAATTGAAGACAAAATCAGAAGCATAGAGTAATTGTAACTTAAATTGTAAATTTGTGCAAAATAGCTTTCATCGTTTACGGTGGCAAACTACTGTATAATATTTATTTCGTTTTTTTAACGATATCATGACACTGAAGAATTGCTTGAGTATACAGGTCTTAAAGTGATTAATGGACCCAATACATGACTACATCATACACACTTCAATTAAAATACAGTACTAAAAAAGTACAGAGGAAGCTAGAAGAAGGAAAAAAAAAACTCCACTGTGACACATTAAAACTGTTTTGGCATAATGGCAATGCAGATTTTCCATTCAGCACTACCTAACGGCCGAAAAGGACACACACACACACACATATACAAAGTTCAGCAAATCTTTTGAGGTATATTTTAAGGACTTTGGTCAAAATTAAGACCTGTATGACGTCAGAAGAATTTTTCGACAAAGTTTCCACCGTCATACCTCAATGAACTCCACAAAGTATTTTAAAGTGCTAATTTGTTTGAATCTGGCCAAAGCTGATTGCTGTGCATCTAGAGGGGAAACATTATTAATTCTCCTCTTCTCTTTCATGAGGTAATAGACTAATCTGTGATCTGGAATGATGTCAGCATTTTAGTTCTGCTAGCTGTGTCAGGATTTAGAAGCTACGCTTGATGAGCACCAAGGGAGGCCATGTCTTCTGGAGAGACAGGGCAGTGTGAAAGAGTTAGGGGTGAACACTCAAGGGTCTCGTATATGCGTGTGTTTATTGTATGTATGTGAGAAAGAAGGAAAAAAAGAACAATGTCTGCTTTCTCTCCAGTGTCCATCCAAAGGAACCAAGTATTGTTCTCCCTGCTGTGTGCCACATCTTTCAGACACCATCAAAATCGTTGATAAAGGCAAAACAACATCATCTTCGTTCTCATTTCTTCATCACATTTCTTGTCCCAGATCCTGACAATACTTGAGATTTTTGCTTTTTAAAATGGTTTATTTGTGGTTTGTGCCCCCAATGTCTTCTGTCTTCCGTGCTTTCACGCTGTTTAAGCTTTAGATTTGGGGCTCTGCATGATGGGTTGTCATAGCAACAAGAAAAAGGGGGGGAACTGACCCTGCTTTCAGAACGAGGACACAACCATCTTTCTCCTGCTGTACTAATAAAACACATACACTCATGTGCAGTCACACACACATGCACACACACGCGCACACTGACACTCCCACACATTGGCACACAAAATCGTTCTTTTATTTAATTTTTTTGCCTTACTTCATTCCACCGACTCTTAATCCAACTTGAACCTTCCTTATCTCTTCTTCGGTCTTATTCTAGGCTGTCTTGTCTACCACATTATTGTTTGTGTGGGAATGCGTGTGTGTGTCTGTGTGTGTAAATAAAAGATAAATGAGGAACCAAACCTAATGTCACAGATCTGTCAGCTTCTTTCTTTTCTCCCAATCAATCACCTCGTACCACCAGGAACACACACAGGGCACACACATTATTTTGCATCTTACACAACACTTGCTCAACCATTGTTTAAAATGAAATAAGAGGGTTGTTTTGCTGCTCTATATTTAGAGTGACAGAATGCTGTTCGATATCAAGGCACCAAAAGACACTACAGGGAACAATCTTGTTTGGGTTTAGAGCAGGCAATTCTTGTAATATAAGTTCATTACAGTTGTATGGCTCCCCCAAAGTTTTGCATGGGAGATTACAAAATTTGTAATTAATTTGAAATAAAAAAATCTTCACATTTCTTTTTTTTGTCTCATTGTTTGAAGCAGGGGTGGGCAGATGTTTTGGCTCAGGGGCCACACTGAGTTTTAAAATTTGACAGGGGGACCAGGTCACAAGCAGATGCTTACATATGAAAAATAAACAACAAAAAAAGCATCATAGTGTTAACAGAATAATTTTTAATGGGAGCAGTATTGTTTTGATCTTTTTTTTTTTGCCAACGCATCAAAGTCTGGCGTGAGTTTTGTTGTGCCAATTCTCAGAACAGCAGCTGCTGTGTCCATCTTCCAAGCCACTTATTCTCACAAGGGTCATGGGAGTACCGGAGCCTATCCTTGCTGACAATGGGCAAAAGGCAGACTACACCCTGAACTGGTTGCCAATCAAAATCGCAGGGCAGATATTAACACCATCACTGAAGAGGAATCAATCCCACACTGTGAGGCCAAATCTCCGCCACTCTTCCGCCTATAGCTGTAGAACGTTGGCCTCACAGTTCTGAGGATCGGGGTTGAAATCCCGGCCCCACTTGTGTGGAGTTTGAATGTCCTCCCCGTGCCTGTGTGGGTTTTCTCCGGGTTTCCTCCCACATTCCAAAAACATGTACTAATTGGACACTATAAATTGCCCCTAGGTGTGATTGTGAGTGTGGCTGTTTGTCTCAATGTGCCCGATTGGCTGGCAACCAGTTCAGGGTGTACCTCGCCTCCTGCCCATTGACAGCTGGGATAGGCTCCAGCACTCCCTGCGACCCTCGTGAGGATAAGCGGTGTAGAAAATGGATGGATGGATGGATGGATGGCTGGATATATACACACACACACACACACAGACAGACAGACAAACCCAATTGACCCCTCCGTGGATATTGCGCAATCCGCGTCACTGACCAATCAGAGGCCAGAGATCTGCATAGACCAAAGCCCGTTTTTGCTCCCGCCATTTTCTCTGACAACATTGATTGGTCCAGTATAGGTTTAGTTAGCGTTTTATCGCGTATTTGGGTTATTTAACAAAAAATATGGTTAAGAGGTGTAGTCACTGACTTTGTAATAGTGACGACAGGTATCCTGAAAGGCTAGTTGGTGGAGTTCGATTCGTACCCTTTCCAAAACCGAAGACCCAGTACGAAAAATGCCTTCGATGGGTCAAACTTTGTGGAAGACCGCATCATCAACTAAATCCATCTAATATCAACCGGAACACATGTTTGCACAAAGGTATGCCCTATAGTTGATTTTCAATACATGTCTCGTATGAATGAATTCGAAGTTCTTCGCTAGCATAACACTGCTGCGTGTGAACGATTGACACACTTATTCTTTGTTGAGCGATATTTAGCGATGATCGGACTGCACAAACGTATTGATTTCTTGCTGGCTCGCGGCCAGAAGCTTAACCAGACTGTGTTTGCACGAAGATATGCCTTAAATTTGATTTTTAATACACGTCTCTTATAAATGAATGAGGCGTTCTCCGATAGCATAACACTGCTATGTGTGAACGATTGACACACTTAATTCTTTGTTGAGCGATATTTAGCGATGATCGGACTGCACAAACGTATCGATTTCTTGCTGGCTCGCGGCCGAAAGTTAACCAGACTGTGTTTGCACGAAGATATGCCCTAAATTTTATTTTTAATACACGTCTCATATAAATGAATGAGACGTTCTCCGCTAGCATAACACCGCTAAGTGTGAACGATTGACACACTTATTCTTTGTTGAGCGATATTTAGCGATGATCGGACTGCACAAACATATTGATTTCTTGCTGGCTCGCGGCCAGAAGCTTAACCAGACTGTGTTTGCACGAAGATATGCCCTAAATTTGATTTTTAATACACGTCTTGTATAAATGAATGAGACGTTCTCCGCTAGCATAACATTGCTACGTGTGAACGATTGACACACTTATTCTTTGTTGAGCGATATGTAGCGATGATCGGACTGCACAAACGTATCGATTTCTTGCTGGCTCCCGGCCGAAAGTTAACCAGACTGTGTTTGCACGAAGATATGCCCTAAATTAGATTTTTAATACACGTCTCGTATAAATGAATGAGACGTTCTCCGCTAGCATAACATTACTACGTGTGAATGATTGAATGAAATCAGAAGCATGGCGTCTCTCTCAGTTAAGAATGTATTGTATTTAGAATCTATAATATAGCGTTGATTTGAATGAAATCAGAAGCATGGAGTCTGTCTCAGTTCAGAATGTATTGTATTGTATTTGCCATTTTTACTGTTTGTCTTATGTCAGCGCACGTGGCGTGACGTCACTTCAGGAGGCGTGGTTAAGAGCCCTGTACGGAGGGGTCAATTGCTGTAACACATTCCAAAAACAACTTGGGACAGGTGGCAAAAAAGACAGAAAAAGTTGGGAAATATTCTACTGTTTGGAACATGCCACAGATGAACAGGCTAATTGACAGGAGGAAGATGCCAGGAATGGGCATAAAATGATGTTCCCTGAATTCCCTGAACCATTTAGAAGCAAAGATGTGGCGAAATTCACCTCTTCGTGAACAAGTGCTCAAGAAAATATTTGAACAGTTTAAGGAGAAGGTTCCTCAATGTATAATCACAAGGAATTTGGGGATGTGATCATCTATGGTCCAGTATATCATCCAAACGTTCAGAGAATCTGGAGAAATCACTCCATGTAAGCGGAAAACCAACATTCAATACTCGTGACCTTTAATACATTGGCCAGCACACCATTTAAAATTGACATCAATGTGTAAAGGATATCATCACATGGGCTCAGGAACTCTTCAGAAAATCGATGTCAGTATCAAGTTTGGTGCTACATCCGTAAATGCAATTTAAAACTCTACTATGCAAAGCAAAACCCATTTGTCAACAACAGCCTAAAACACCTTCAGCTTCTTGGGGCCCCAGCTCATCTAAGATGGACTGAAACTAGAAATCTTTTCTCTGGTCCGAGGGGTCCACATTTCAAATTGTTTTTGAAAATTGTGACTGTTGTGTCCTCCGGGCCAAAGAGGAAATGAACCATTCGGATGGTTATGGACACAACATTCAAAAGCCAGCATCTGTGATGTTATGGGGCTGTGTTAGTGTCAACGGCATGATAACTTGCACATCTAAGAATGTACCATTAATGCTGAAAGGTACATACAGTATATGTTTTGGATAAACATATACTGCTATCCAAGGGACATCTTTTTACATGGACACCCCTAATTGTTTCAGCAAGACAATGGCAAACAACATTATCCACATTACTGAAGCATGGTTTCATAGTAAAATAGCACCAGACTTACCTGCCTACAGTCCAGAACTGTGTCCCATTAAAAATGTGTGGTGCATTATGAAGCATAAAATATGACGACAGAGACCCCAGACAGTTGAACAGTTGAAGATGTGCATCAAGCAAGAATGTGAAAGAATTCTAAAAACCAAACTCATTTGATATCCTCAGTTCCCAGACGTTTATAGAATGTTGGTAAAAGAAAAGGTAATGTAACAGTGGTAAACCTGATCGTGCCCAAGCTGTTTTGGAATATCTTACAGCCATAAAATTCCAAGTTAATGATAATTTGCTAAAAACAAAATGTTTAGAAGTTTGAACATTAAATCTCTTGTCTTTTTAATGTATTCAACTAAATACAGTTTGAACATGATGAGTAAATCATTGCATTCCATTTTTATTTGTGTTCAACACAACATCATAACTTCATTGGAATTGTCTGTGTATGTATGTAACGGAAATGCTCTCCCCATCAAGACAGACAGTCAGAAGGGTGCGCGGTTTATCTCACATGGACACTAAAAGAATTACTTGCCAGTTGGAAGGATCACATCAAAGTGGATACTAAGATTCCTGACTCCTCACCCAGACTCTAAATTAAAACCCACTTACCCCAGAAACCTGGACTCCCGGTCATAATTCATGTTTTATCCCACAGGTTTTAAACCATAAACTAATCCTAAAATGGAAATGTAAAATTAAGAGGCGGGTTCTGTCCCCTTTGGCCCCCAAGGAGACAGCCATCTACTTTGAGTTAGGCATGAAGGTCCGGGCCCCCACTTTGTTATGTTCCTGCTCATGCCTGTTTGACCACTTTGCGGAAGACTGGTCCAGCCAGAAAGCCCCATTTCTCACCATGAGGTAGCGAGGATGCATTAGACCCTTTCCCGCTGCAGGGCACCCTACATCCCAGGCAATCCTTATGGGTGCCTGGGCAAGTCACGAGCAAGCTTCATTGGGAAGGAAACGTGGGGCGCCCATCTGTGCTGAGAGTCCTGGGCTTTGGCCGCCCTGCCTTGGAACTCTCATTATTCTCACTGCTCATTATTTTTTCCTTCACCCTTCATCCCATCACCAGACCGTCCAAAGATTTGTGAGATTGACCAGCCTGCCTATATTGTGTTCAACGCAACATAAGCAACAAAAGGTTATTGAGAAATGGTTATTGAGAAATGATCTCATTCCGGTCGAGATAGAAGTTTTTGTCACATTTCCCTGAAGTTGTACGCATCTAAAAAGAGACATGGTGCCTCTCTTCGAGATAAAATAATTTGATTCAATTCAGTTCTGGGGGACCATGGTTCAAATCCTGGCCCCGCCTGTGAGGGTTTTGCATGTTCTCCTCATGCCTGCGTGGGTTTTCTCCACGCACTCAGTTCTTCTGCCACACCCCAAAAAATGCATCAATTGGACACTCTAAATTGTCCCTAGGTGTGACTGTGGATGTCATTGTGTGTCTGTCTCCACAATTGGCTGGGACCAGTTCAGCGTGTACCCTCTGCTCAATGACAGCCGGGATAGGCCCTGGGACATCCTCAACCCTTGTGAGGATAAGCGGCTAATGAAATGGATGGATGGATGGATGGAGGGCAACTAAGTATATCTTGTTGTGCTGCATAATATATTCTTACTTGCTATTCTAGCAAAATAGTCATTTCTGTGCAATTGTAACATCAAAACGATGTACAGTGGATGTAAAAAAAATATATACACATTTTCAAACGTCAGCTTGTTGTGAAATACAGAATTAGACCAAGATCATTTCCAAACTTTTCCCACCATTAATGTGACCCATAGCTTATACAACTTAACAGAAAAAAATATATATTATTGAGGGGGAAGTAATTATAATCAACCAAGATAATGTGTTTTCACAAGTGTGCACACACTTTAATAACTGGGGATGTGGCTGTGTTGAGAAATAACTAATCATGTTAAAAAGCATGTTAAATGACAGCCCCTACACACTTACCATCATCTAAAAGTGCATCTGATTAACCCCAAACACATATTCAGATGTTCAAGGGGTGGGCTTTTCCTGACGTTATGGTCATTTACATTACACAACATTACAGCAGGAGTCACTGATGGTGTAGGGGTACACACACCTGGCTTTAGTGCTGGCAGACTGGGAATGATTCCTGCTCAGTGATGGTGTTGATATCTGCCCTGCGACTGACTTGTGACCAGTTAAGCGTGTACTCTGCCTTTTGCCTGGAGCTACATGGGATAGGCTCCGGCTTTCCTTTGACCTTTGTGAGGATAAGCGGCTTGGACAATGGCTAGATGGTTGACATGACAGCAAAAGTCTTGGTCCCTATAGAGGTTTTCATGTTTTCACAGCATAAGAGGGATTTCACTTTTCAAAGGTATCTGTCAGAATTTGATTACAAAATAATTTCCAATAATAGTTGGAACACATTGAAGAGTATTACTTTGAAGTAGAGAAAATATGGCACAACTGAAATTTCACAAACACATGCAGGAAAATATTTTAGCCTTAGTTCCAAGACATATGTTTGTATATTACCCAGTAAGTGATGAATGGAAGCCGAAATTGAAATTGTCATAAGGTATTTCCATTTCATTTCTAAAAGTGGTCATTTGTGTTGTCATTTTGGGATGAGGCTGTAACATAAATGTGGGTGAAAAAGAATTGCTGTGAATACCATCACAATTCCAATTTCCTTTATTCCTAATTGTAATAATTATGAACTGAAACAAGATTTGCGACAAAAACTGCACAGAACAAATAAGAAGTTGAACATCTGATTACACTTTAGCACGCATTGTACACATTGTAATTGTTTTTGGAAGAAGTATTTTCCTATCTGCACGTACCGTAAGTCTTAGCATTATATTGTGGATGTACAATCTGTGATCAAACAAAGTACTTAAAGCTATGTGTACTCTGCAAGAATAAAACATCTTGATGCGATGCTTTAATTTTTTAAATGTGACATCTGCTTGTCCTGGTTTCGCAATGAACTGATTAATTGGCTGGAAATGCACCTGCATCTGTCCTGCAGTGTGACCAAATGAGCCAGATCTGTCAGACGCTTTGGTAAAGCAATACTTAACTTAGTGCTGATGACTGTATAAGCTGCATGTTGTAGTGCCCTGCTTCAAATAGGATTTTAATATTCATTACATCTTTAAAATGGACCAGTGAATTCCATTGTTAAAGTGAAAATTGTACCATGTAGTATTAAAAAAATGGTTATATTTTTGTTTTTGTTTCTGTCTTGGAACACTTCTAAAGGCTGAAATGGCCAGATGACACCTTTTGTTTTCCCTACTAAAAACACTACCCTAATTAGGTTCAGCCATCAGAAAACTAAAACCAAACAATTTGCAAAAGAAAGTGGAAAGCAATGATTCTTTGTGATTATGACTTATCACCACAGTGAAAGATAATTTCCCATGTAAACAACTCGCATCGAGTCTGTCAATGATCACCTTTCACTTCAGGCTTATCTATTTTGGGGCAGAGCGAAGAGTGGAATAACATGTAATTATCATCAATCTGCTGGCTGAACATATAATGTTATTAGATGGGTTTGGCAGCACATGATGTTGTACAGCAGATTTACTGGGAGGAGATGTGTTTTATATGCAGGCTCATGAAGAATTTTGCGTATGCGTAAATGTGTCTTTTGGGGGTTGCTGTGTTTTGTTTTGTTCTTTTCCTAATGATGAATCGTCCTCTGTGATGGGAGATAATTGCAGTATTTTAGTCCGGACTGAAAGAGGATGTATTTCAGCGCCTGCCTTCACTGCACATCCAACTATCTGAAACCCACTGGCAGCCTCTTCTGCTCCCTTAAGGGAGGTCTCATTTGCACAAATGGTTTTATGGTTCCTGTTAACAGCCAGATATACTACTTCACCCACCAATAATTGACTGCCATTGCCCACGATGGTGCTTTTTAATGCAGCATGATGGTGTTTAATGGCAGATAATAGAATCTCAGTTTGTGAAACCAGAGCAGCTGAGCATGTCATGCCGACCCTGTTGTTGTTAACATGGTGGCCTGGTGCCACTCGGATTAATGAACTTGCAGTGGAGGGTACCATTTTCCATGTTACAAAGAACTGCATTCATGGCATCTACTACAAATTATTCGGCCTGACTTTTGTAATACGCAATATGTGTCATTTCCAAGTGGATGACTGTCGCTCTGTTTACATCAAGTAGTATCGATTGCTACAGAGCAATGGAAAAAATTTGAATTTCCATCGTAAAGAGTCCAAAATTAACTGACTCTTTCAACTTTACACTTGGTTAGGATTTCCTCACGATGACATTGTCCATCCATCCATCCATTTTCTGAACCGCTTATCCTTACAAGGGCCGCAGGAGTGCTGGAGGCAATCCTAGCTGTCATCGGGCAGGAGGTGGGGTAGATACTAAACTGGTTGCCAGCCAAGCGCAGGACACATGGAGACAGACAACAGTCACACTCACAATCACACCTATAGTCTCCGATTAGTGCTGTTTTGGGGATGTGGGAGGAAACCGAAGTGTCCGGGGAAAGCCCACGCTGGCATGGGGAGAACGTGCAAACTGCACACAGGTGGGGCTAGGATTTTAAACCCGAGTCCTCTGAACTGTGGGGCCAACATGCCACAGCTGCACCTCCGTGCAACCCTGATGACAATGTGTCATGTTCTGTCTATTGATTGGTTAAAAGATAATCGTCACGTCTGCGTTACAACTAAAGTAAAAAGGGCAACAGGAAGAGAACAAAAAGATTTGAAAAAAAATTCAGTGGACAGAGCAGCGTATGTCCTTTGTGGCTCCAATGCGATAGCACTTTCATTATCTTGAATTCATCACGGGGATCCCATCCTGTCTACATATCCAGTGACAATATATACAATGAAGAAAATAAGTATTTGAACACCCTGCAATATTGCAAGTTCTCCCACTTAGAAATCATAGAGGGGTCTGAAATTTTCATTTCTGTGAGAGAGATAATCTCAAAAGAAAAATCCAGAAATCATAATGTATGATTTTTTTTAACGATTGATAGGTGTGATACAGCTGCAAATGAGTATTTGAATACCTGAGAAAAACAGTGTTAATATTTGGAACAGTCACATTTGTTTGCAATTACAGAGGTCAAACGTTTCCTGTAATTGTTCACCGGGTTTGCACACACTGCAGGAGGGATTTTGGCCCACTCCTCCACACAGATCTTCTCTAGATTAAACAGGTTTCTGGGCTGTCGCTGAGAAACAGGGAGTTTCAGCTCCCTTCAAAGATTTTCTATTGGGTTGAGGTCTGGAGACTGGCAAGGCCATGCCAGGATCTTGATATTTCTTACAGAGCTACTCCTTGGTTTTCCTGGCTGTGTGCTTCGGGTCATTGTCATGTTGAAAGACCCAGCCACGACCCATATTCAATGCTCTGAGTGAAGGAAAGAGATTGTTAATCAAAATCTCACAATACATGGCCACAGTCATTCTCTCCTTAATACAGTGCAGTCGTCTTGTCCCACGTGCAGAAAAACACCCCAAGAGCATGACACCATCATCCCCATGCTTCACAGTAGGGATGGGGTTCTTGGAATGGAACTTATCATTCGTCTTCATCCAAACAAGGTTAGTGGAATTATGACCAGAAAGTTCAATTTTGGTCACATCTCACCACAAAACCTTCTCCCGTGACTCCTCTGTATCATCCAAATGGTCATTGGCAAACTTGATGATGAAGATGGGCCTTGACATGTGCAGGTTTAAGCAGGGAAACCTTACGTGCCATGCATGATTTCAAACCATGACGTCTTAGTGTATTACCAAAAGTCATCTTGGAAACGGTGGTCCCAGCTCTTTTCAGGTCACTGACCATGTCCTGTTGTGGAGTACTGGGCTGATTCCACACCTTTCTAAGGATCATTGAGACCCCACAATGTGAAATCTTGCATGGGGCTCCACTCCGATTGAGATTGACTGTCATGTTTAGCTTCTTCCATTTTCCAATGATTTCTCCAATAGTGGACCTTTTTTGACCAAGCTGCTTGGCAATTTCTTACTGATTGTATGGAGTGGACAGGTGTCTTTATGCAGCTAACGACCTCACACAGGTGCATCTGATTCAAGATAATAAATGGAGTGAAGGTGGACTTTTAAAGGCGGACTAACGAGTCATTGAAGGTCAGAATTCTAGCTGATAGATAGGTGTTCAAATATTTATTTGCAGCTATATCACACAAATAAATCGTTAAAAAAGTCATACATTGTGTTTTCTGGATCTTTCTTTTTAGATTATCTCTCTCACATTGGACATGCACCTACGATGAAAATTTCAGGCCCCTGCTTGATTTCTAAGTGGGAGAACTTGCAATATAGCAGCTTGTTCAATTACTTATTTTCTTCACTGTACCTGAGAACACCCGAGCACATCAAAAACAGTCACAAACTACTGAGCTGGTTAATGTCTGGAGAATTATGGGCCCCGTTCCACAAATATTTCTATAAACAGATTAAAAAATCTTAATAAAACACACAGATGAAATAATTGTGAAGCCGAAAACAAAATAATCGAAACGATATTGAATAATTTCAGTCTGTGTGCACATTCTCCCCATGCTTGGAAGTGTTTTTGAGTATTCTTTCTTTTTTCCCCAAATGCCCCTAAAAAGCTTCTTAAGTTAACGAAAGAGTAAATGTGTGAACACGAGTGCGAATGGTTGTTTTTACATATGTGCCCTGAAACTGGCTGGCAATCAGTTCAGGGTGTAACTTTTTTTCTCATTACACTGTTAAGTATTCTGCAAGTTTTGCCTACATTGAAAGACCTAATGTTTTTTTTTTGTAGACCTAGAGAAAGCCTATGACAGAGTACCAAGAGAGGAACTGTGGTACTGTGGTACTGTGGCGGAGAAATATGTTAGAATATTACAGGACATGGATGAGGGCAGCAGAACAGTGGTGAGATGTGCCGTAGGTGTGTCAGAAGAATTTAAGGGAGAGGTGGGACTGCATCAGGGATCCGCTCTGAGCCCCTTCCTGTTAGCTGTAGTAATGGATAGGCTGACAGATGAGGTTAGACTGGAATCCCCTTGGACCATGATGTTCGCAGATGATATTGTGATCTGCAGTTAAATCAGGGAGCAGGTGGAGGAACAATTGTAAAGATGGAGGCACGGACTGGAAAGGAGAGGAATGAAGGTAAGCTGAAGTAAATCAGAATATATGTGCATAAATGAGAGGGGCGGAGTGGGAAGAGTGAAGATCCAGGGAGAAAAGATAGTGAGGGTGGACGACTTCAAATACTTGGGGTCAACAATACAGAGCTATGGTGAGTGTGGCAAGGATGTGAAGAAACGGGTCCTAGCGGGGTGGAACAGTTGGCGGAAGGTGTCTGGTGTTCTATGTGACAGAAGAGTCTCCACTAAGATGAAGGGCAAAGTTTATAAAACAGTGGTGATGTACGGATTAGAGACGGTGGCACTGAAGAAACAACAGGACGCAGAACTGGAGATAACAGTTATGAAGATGTTGAGGTTCTCGCTCGGAGTGAGCAGGTTGGATAAGATTAGAAATGAGCTCATTAGATGGACAGCTAAAGTTGGATGTTTTGGAGACAAGGTTAGAGAGAGCACATGGCTTGGACATGCCCAGAGGCGAGAGAGTGATGAGAACTGTGGGTGTTAGAGAGACCAATAAAGTTAATGTCATGGAGTGGCCAGCTCAATCCCTGGACCTTCATCCCATCGAGCATATATGGGGTGCAGAAAAATGAATGAATGATTTCTTAAGCACAAAAACAAATTGTTCTGGTGCTAGAACAGATGTTTAACCATATGCGAGGTGGTGACTCTGACAACAACAGTACAATCTGGCAGCAAAGTAATATCACCTGTGAGATCGGATTTTGAGCTGCAGCTCCAGGAGGAAATTTTTATATGAAATTGGAATGCCGACAAGTTTAAAGTGATTTTCCACAACAGACTTTGTTTAATTAGTGCCAGTCACATGGGTCACACACAGGTACGTACATTCTAATTACATTATAACTAATTACAGTGGACCCTCCAAAAAAACATGTTGGTGGCAACATGATGGAAAAACTGGTTAGAGTGTTATTCTGATAATTTCCTCGGAAAGAAAAACCTTCAATATGTAGACTTTTAAATCATATCCCTAGTTATCTTTTGTAAGTTTTGTTCAACATTTGATTAAAAACAACTTTCTCCTGTATTCTGTCCCCAAATTGAGCCACAGTTTGACCCGGTAATAGAGCAGGGGTTACCTTTGTTGCTATGGAAACTGTGGATCAGAATGAAACTGGGGGGTGGGACAAATCCATGCTGTAACCAAGGGCAACAGAGTGGTGTCTAGTTTCATGGGCTATCCACAGGTCTGAAAGGTGCGCTCCATAGCAAGCCAACATGGGGTTGGAATTACCTTGGACTTCTATTCATTCAATTTAGACCTCCTTCACTGCTAGTCACGAGTTTAACATCCGTTGATTAAGATATTTTGTGAGATATTAAATACATTAATGTTACACTTGGGTGTGAGACAGTTAATTATTTATCACATGCACATCACAAACTCAGATTCAGATTCAGACACACCCAGCAAGCTCATGGAGCTAATGATGGCATGTAAATGTCATGTCTTCAGTCCCCCTGGTGCTTTCATCTCATAAGAGAAGACCCCCAGTCTTCTAAAAATACACCGGGTGTGCAGAGCTTCTGACCAGAGCACACACATTTTCTGTTGAGTGTAAGCTCCCAACCATTAACTCAATAGGATCGTGAATTGACAGCTGCAACCAGATTGTGTTCTCAGATGGAGAACAAACACTGAGCGGCTTCTGATCATCAAGGACCATCAGTCAGTCACTATAGCTTTAATCACCATGGTAACCCCGCTGGTTGTGACACAGACACGCCACACTTTTCAAACACTTAACCTCTGCTTAAATAAATGTGATTTTAGGAGCCAGCAGGACACTTTTGAGAGCTGACTGCTTGTCTAAATTGGTGAAAAAGTCATCAAGGTGACCAAGAATTGGACCCACACTGTCAGAGCTTTGTGTAAAGGGAAGAACCTTCCACAAAGAAAAGTGTTTTTGCAGCAATCCACCAATCTGGCCTATCCAGTATGAAAGACTAGCCAGACACCTAAAGGGCTCTTTGACCATGAGGGAAAAAAAATCTTTTGGCTGTTTGGACAAATATTGAACTCTTTGCTGAAAATGCCATGCGCTGGTCATTACCTCGCCAATGCCGTCGCCACATGGAAGTATGGTTGTGGATCTTTTTCAATGGCAGGAACAAGGAGTCTCCCAGTCAGGACTGAGGGACAATAGAATGCAGCAGTGTACAGAGACATACAGTATGAAAACCTGCTCCAGAGCGCTCTTGACTAAAAACTAGGATGACTGCTCATCATTTAGCAGGTCACCGACCTCAGCACACAGCCAATATTTCAAAATAGTGGCTTTAGCAAAACTTTGTGAATGTGGCCCAGGCGGAAACCACACTTGAATCTGATTAAACATTTCTGGTGAAATATGAAAAAGGCCGTGCAGAGATGCTCCCCCTCCATCCTGATGGTGCTTGAGAGGGGCTGCCAAGTGGAATGGGTCGAACTGCTCAATGAGGCATGCGCCAAGCTTATGGCAGCATATTATGACAAAATTAGCCTGTAATTGCTTAAAAAAATATATCCATCAACAAAGTACTGTGCAAAGGCTGGGAATACCTATGGACTATTTTTTATTCTTTATTTTTGATAATTCAGCTGTTGTATATTGTCATTATAAGGTATTGGCCATTATTTGACAGAAAAAAATAATGTATACCATTTTTTTAAAAAGCTGTAACATGACAAAAAGTGGAAAAAGCGAAGCACTGAATACTTTCCACAAACAGTACTCTACTGCTGGATCTCACTGGGCAAGTGCATGTGTTTCAGCTGGGTTTTATCTGTCTCCTTCTTCTCTATCAATTAAGTGCACCGAAAGCAAGCACTGTTTAATGGTTTTTAGCTGAGCGTCTGACAAAACTCAATGCAATTTTGCCTACCCACAACCACATTGACACCTTAGCAGTAGCGGCGGGTTGCTCGGGCCAAATTATCAATACCAAGTCAGCAGCGAATTGAGTAGATACTAGTTTGACAAAACAATATCTTAGTTTTGCTTTCACCCTTGCATACAGTCATTGGTTTCATCAAACAGTTGATGCCAGACTCCCTGTTTCTGTTTCAGGTCAGAGCTTTGCTTCTCTTCTTTCATTCCTTCTTCTGTGGTCACCACAATAAATACTTTCTGTACCACCACCACTAACCTTTTGTACAATCCTCCTATGGGGGAGGTGGATGACCTTATTTGATCCAGTTTGTAATCGTGAACCATCCTAATGTTTCTCTTTTTTCTATATATTTATTTCCTGTCTTAAAGTTATTGTTTTGTGTTTTCCTGTCTTAAAAGGGGTACATGTCAACAGAATTGCGTTTTAACAGTTGACGTTATGACAAACTGAACTAACTTCCGGGTATGTACGGTGTTTTCTGAAAAATTGGCTTTTGCATTGAATGAAAATAGCTTGAAGTTTCCCAGTCGGATGGTGATCTTTGGAGAAAATAATTTGTCAATTGCACACTCAAAATTCCAGGGAAAAACTTTACAAAAAATATGTGGATGAACACAGGATGTTTTTACCAGAGCGGGAGAGGTCATGTTTTTTTTTTTTGGTGTTTTTTTTTTTTTTTTTTTCACATTTCACATCTTCAAATCTTCACTACTTCCACACTAACATCAACCTGGAGTTTCCAAAAGGGACCAAACTTCCCAGTCACAAGTTTGTCACTTTGAAAAATCACACATTTTTGTTTTTTCAATAATGATGCATCCAGAGACAAACACTTGCATTGTGTCAACTGGCTTTGAACATTGCAAGGGCCAAATAGCCATACAATGAAGGGGAATTTATTTTAAAAAAAAAAGCCTTGGTTTGTCGCTGAAATCTTGTGTCCTGAAAACAAAAATTTTAAAGTCATGCTTTCAGATCTTCAACTGTCGCGCCACACTGTTGAACGGAGACTATCGGACATGAGCTTGGCTACTAATTCACAGTTGTGGTCTTTGTACTCTGTAGGAGTCGATTTTTCGTTATGTTGTTCTGTGATATTTACAGAAAATCTGGCTGAGCAACGTTACTTGTGAAGAGGTGTTATTGTGTATGATGTGGCTCATTGGCTCTTTGATGTGTATGTACGTAACAGTAAAAAATGCGGCTCTTTATCACTGACTGGTTGGCCACCCCTGGATAGGCGCTCGAGTGCACAGTAGGATTTACATAGAGACTCTGCCTGTTGTCAATTTAGTCAGAATAAATGGAGCCTCATTCAGAAGCACACCAGTAACACAAGCAAGCAAGTCGCTGTTTCCGTCCACCCACGAGCACACACATGCACACATCATCAATCCAAAATACTGAGCAGAAGAACAGCAGAGAGTAGAGGAAACTGTGTGGTTATAGTTTCAGGCTGAAGATGACAATCTCGAGCTGCACTGTTTGCAAAAAGGTTGAAAAGTGCAGTGGAAACACCACAAATCTAGATAAACACATGAAAACCCCTATGAAAGAAAACAGCAACCAAGAGAAAAGAAAATCAACCCCCACATCCCTACCCTCTTGTTCTACTTTTTTTTTCCAAATAAAAGCCTGACAGCACAGCTCAACTCTCGAGATTTCTACTGTATAGATTAAAAAATCAGCTTCCTATTTTCACGAGACAACCTTGTCTCATTTTTGTCACTTTCCCTCAGTTAGATGCACTCCGGGGCTTGTTAGCGTCAGTGTTAGTAATTAAAACCTGCAGGCAATTAGATACAGATGACGGTGTTCTGATTGGTTCCCTGACAATTTGCTGTACCAGAAACATATCTAGATGCACTGAACAAATATAAAGGCAACACTTCTGTTTTTCACTTACCCATTTTTCATGAGGTGGACTCCAAGATGTAAACATTTTTCCACACACACAAAAGGCCATTTCCCTCAAAAATGGTTTACAAATCTGTCTAAATATGATAATGAGCGTTATTCCTTTGTCAAAATAATCTGTCCCACCTCACAGGTATGGCATATCAACACCTTGATGATTGCACAGGTGTGACATCGGATGATCACAATCAAAGTTTTGTCTGAAATGTGCAGTTTTTTTGATCCAGCACAATGCCACAGATGTCGCAATTGGGGAAGGGAATGAGGAATTGTCATGCTGATGACACGAATGTCCACCTGAGCTGCTGCGTGTGAATTGAATGTTCATTTCTCTACCAGAAGCCATAACAGACAATTTGCCAGTATGTCCAGCTGACCTCACTCGCATTGACATCCCAGAACCTCCAGATCCAACAAGTTCACCTCCAAGATTATCTGAGACCAGCCACCTGGACAGCTGCTTAAACAATTGGCTGGTATAACGAAAGAATTTCTGCTCAATCTTTCAGAAATTGAAACTGACAGAAACGGAAACTGTCTCATGGAAGTTCATCTGCATGCTCAACGTCCTCATCGGGATCTCGACCTGACTGGAGTTCGTCGTAACCGACTTGAGTGGGTGAGTGCTCACGTTCAATGACATCTGGCATGTTGGAGAGTTGTTCTATTCACGGATGAATCCCAGTTTTCCCTATTCAGGGCAGATGGCAGACAGTGTGTGTGGCGTTGTGTGAGTGAGCAGTTTACTGATATAAAAGTTGTGGATTGAGTGACCCATGTGGCGGGGAGGTTATGTTATGGGCAGACGTATGTTATGGGCAACACACACAGTATTTTATTGATCGCATTTTGAATGCACATAGTTACCGTGATGAGATCCTGAGGCCCATCGGTGTCCCATTCATCTACGACCATCATCTCATGTTGCAGCTTTTCCCCCGTATTGCAGGGATCTCACACAATTCCTGGAAACTGAAAACATCTCAGTTCTTCCATGGCCAGAATCCTCCCGGATATGTCACCCATTGAGCATATTTGGGATACTCTGGATCAGCATATACGACTGTGTGTTCCAGTTTCTGCCAGTACACACCAGATTTACACAGCCATTGAAGATGAGTGGACCCACATTCCAACAACACAATAAACTCTATGCAAGGGACATGTGTTCCACTGTGTGAGGCAAATGGTGGTTACGTCGGATATTGACTGGTTTTCTGACCCGCCAGAAAGAAAAACTGCACATTTCAGAGTGCCCTTTTATTGTGGTCAGTGTGTACAATTACAATGCATCAACTAATCAGCATCTTGATTGATCAAATTCAGATTTAGTTTTTCTAAGTTAACTCCTTATCTAGTTTTATAGTGTTTTCTGTATGATGCAATGCACTTTTGATCATTTAAGGGACACATTATCAAGAACAGTAGCTTCTTCTTTTCCTTTCGGCTTGTCCCCATTAGGGGTCGCCACAGCGTGTGATCTTTTTCCATCTAAGCCTATCTCGTGCATCTTCCTCTCTAACACCCACTGTCCTCATGTCCTCCCTCACAACATCCATCAACTTTTTCTTTGGTCTTCTTCTCCCTCTTTTGCCTGGCAGCTCCATCCTCAGCACCCTTCTACAAATACACTCACTCTCTCGCCTCTGAACATGTCCAAACAATCTAAGGCTGCTCTCTCTAACCTTGCCTCCAAAACATCCAACTTTGGTTGTCCCTCTAATGAGGTCATTTCTAATCCTATCCAACCTGTTCACTCCAAGCGAGAACCTCAGCATCTTCATTTCTGCTACCTCCAGCTCTGCTTCCTGTTGTTTCTTCAGTGCCACCGTCTGTAATCCATAATTCATGGCCGGCCTCACCACTGTTTTATAGACTTTGCCCATCATCCTAGCGGAGACTCTTCTGTCACATAGAACACCAGATACCTTCCGCCAACTGTTCAACCCCGCTTGCTGTACATCCTTCCCATCTCTATTCCTCTGTCTGGCCTACCTCTAGAGATCCTTTTCTCCCTCTTTTGTATCCAACCTGGTGTACATGTCGTCATACGCCTCTTGTTTAGCCTTCGCCACCTCTACTTTTGCCCTACGTCACATCTCAATGTATTCTTTCCACCTCTCCTCGGTCCTCTCCATGTCCCACTTCTTCTTCGCTAATCTCTTTCCTTGGATGACTTCTTGTATTTTGGGGTTCCACCACCTAATCTCCTTCTCTTTCCTACTAGAAGGCACCCCAAGTACTCTCCTGCCTGCCTCTCTGAGTACCTTGGCAGTAGTATTCCAGTCTTCCGGGAGCTCTTCCTGTCCAACTAGAGCCTGTCTCACCTTTTTCTGAAAAGCTGCATGGCATTCTTCCACCCTCAACTTCCACCACCTGATTCTCTGCTCCACCTTTGTCTTCCTAATCTTCCTACCCGCTACCAGAGTCATCCTACACACCACTATGCTGTCAAGGTACACTCTCTCCCACCACAACCTTACAATCAGTAACCTCCTTCAGATTACATCGTCTGAACAAATTATAATCCACCTGCGTGATCCTACCTCTGCTCTTGTGTGTCACTCTATGTTCCTGTCTCTTCTGGAAATAAGTGTTCACCACTGCCAAGTCCATCCTTTTTGCGAAGTCCACCACCATCGGCCCGTGAAAGTTCCTTTCCTGGATGCCGTACTTACCCATCGCTTCTTCATCGCCCCTGTTTCCTTTACCAATATGTCCATTACAATCTGCACCAATCACAACTCTCTCGCTGTCTGGGATGCTGAGAACTACTTCATCTAGTTCCTTCCAGAATTTCTCTTTCAACTCTCGGTCACATCCTACCTGTGGGGCATAGCCCCTAACCACATTATACATAACACCCTCAATTTCAAATTTTAGTCTCATCACTCGATCTGATACTCTTTTCCCCTCCAAGACATTCTTAGCCAGCTCTTCCTTTCAAATAACCCCTACTCCATTTCTCTTCCCATCTGCTCCATGGTAAAAGAATTTAAACCCTGCTCCTAAGCTTCTAGCCTTACTCCCTTTCCACTTGCTCTCTTAAATGCACAAAACATCAACCTTTCTCCTAATCATCACGTCAACTAACTCCTGAGCTTTTCCTGTCATAGTCCCAACATTCAAAGTCCCAACACACAGTTGTAGGGACTGTGCATGCTTCTTCTTCTGCCGACTAAGTCGCTTTCCTCCTCTTCTCTGTCTTTGACCTACATTACCTGAATTTCTACCGACGCCTTGCAAATTAACAGTCCCAGGGGCGGGCGTAGTTAGTCCGGGCCACAACCTATCAGTTATGGAAGTCGTTTGAAGAACGCTCATATATGTTTGGCACAGTTTTACGCCGGATGCCCTTCTGCCGCAACCCTCTGCATTTATCCGTGCTTCAGACCGGCCACCAAATAGCACAATTATGTGCTGCCCAATGGGCTACAGGTAGACAAAAACAAGCAATTAAATAAACAAAGTCAGCACATAGGTTACACAATTCACACACTACTTAGTCTATGTTAAAGTTAAAGTCAGATAACAGCATCAATACCCAATATCCTCTATTTCAAATTTCATCTTCGTCACTCGATCTGATACTCTTTTCAACCCTGTGCATGCACGGGTTTGGGACCAGCCTGCAGGTCGCACAATATTATGTTCCCTAAAGGGCTGCAGATAGTCAAAAAAAGCAATCAAATCAACAAATTTCAACACATAAGGTACACAATTCACATACAACCGAATCTCTGTTAAAGTCCAAATAGAAGCAGTCAAATAAACAAAGTCAGCACACGAGTAACACAATTCACATACTACCTAGTCTATGTTTAAGTTCAAGTTAAAAAGGTATGTGGGTAAGAAGGTTTGAGTGTGAAAAAAAAATGTAAAGGATATGTAGATTTAAAGGACATGGGGATGAAAGACATTCAAACCAATGGCTCTCACTCCAGTAGTTGCAGGGAGTCGTCCTCACGATCCTCGTTGTACAAGTTGTATTGGTTGAACGAGATTATGCAGTTACTCACGTTCGATGCTTCAATGTTAAAAACAAACCAAACCAAAAAAAAAAGTTATTTTGGTCTTAATATCCATCCATCGATTTTCTTTTGCCGCTTCTCCTCACGAGGGTCACGGGGAGTGCTGGAGCCTCTCCAAGCTGTCAATGGGCAGGAGGCGGGGTACACCTTGAACTGGTTGCCAGCCAATCATAGGGCACATGGAAACAAACAGCCACTCTCACAATCACATTTACAGGCAATTTAGAGTGTCGAATTAATGTTGCATGTTTTTGAGATGTGGGAGGAAAGCAGAGTACCCGGAGGAAACCGACGCAGGCACGCTTCCAGAACATGCAAAATCCACACAGGCGGGCCCAGAATTGAAATCAGGACCTCAGAACTGCGAGGCCAATGCTTTACCAGATGAGCCATTGTGCCGCCTTAGTCTTAATTTAACAAAATAAAATTATGTTTGAACAGATGTACAGAAGTACAAGTTCCCTTTTTATATTTCAAGAGTATTTTCAGGTACAGTATTAATAAAAACAACCATCAAACTAATATTGTAACGACAGCATCGCTTCATTGCATGCACGTGGCTCTCTTAATTGGTTGCAACACTCATGTCCGTGTTGCTGCCACACCAGGAAACAGCCCCACTCTACTATTTGTTGTCAGCTGCAATGTTGTGTTTCTGTCCCATCTTGACAGCAAAGATAAACACACCTCCGGAAAAGCTGTCTCCTCACTCTCATTTTGCCAAACATAATCACGATGATTAGCAGACTGAGGATTAGTCACAGGACATAGAAGGGCAAAGAATTAAAAACGCATCCACTGATTAAAAGTCTGAAAATAATCACCTTTGCTGTTTGTGAAGTTAAAACATATCAAAAGGTGAACATCTGCCAATCAGATCAAACTCCACACAACACACAGTGGAGATGTGCTCTAAATTTAGTTTTGTGCAGATAATTTCTGTTCTAAAATTGCTCATATAGACCATCATACAGTGCACAATGTACTGGGTATACAATCCTGTTTGGATTAAATGGTAAAATTTTATAGGGGGTTTCGCACACCAAATATTTCTGAGGTCTCTACAAATGTTCGGTGTATTTAATTCAAGAGGAATGATATAATAAAAACTGTAGACTGTTTTAGTACCATAAACATTTCCTATATGCACATATTCAAGATTACATTATTATGCAAAGCTGTGAGAAATGTTGAGTTACTGATTTTATGTTATTGTCGAATAGGGTGGTGGCACAGTGGAACAGCTGGAAAGCGTTGGCCTCACAGTTCTGAGGTCTCGGGTTCAATCCTGGCCCCGCCAGTGTGAAGTTTGCATCTTCTCCCCGGATAGACCCTAAGTTGCACGTAGGTGTGATTGTGAGTGAGGCTGTTTGTCCCTATGTGCCCTGCGATTGGCTGGAAACCAGTTCAGGGTGTACCCTGCCTCCTCCCCGTTGACAGCTGGGATAGGCTCAACCACTCCTGCAACCCTTGTGAGGATCAGCGGCTAAGAAATTGGATGGAAGGAAGAATAGGCATCATCCGCCTGGAAATGGCGTATGAAAGTGTGAAAAAGCAGTAGCTAATATTTTGCGAAAACATTTGGAAACATAAAAGGATCCTGGTAACTATTGTCATCGCAATCTCAAGCATTCAACTATTCATTTTGAATATTTCATTGGCCTGTATTGAGACTGAAAAATGTGTCAAAGCAAAAAAGTCAAAACGTCTTTAAATCACCAGCTCTTTCTAATAACTTTTTCTGGTACTCTACTTTTTTCTACAGTTCAAAACCACCTCCATTCAAATAAAGTCCACTTCAACTCTAAATTTAGCCAAAGTATGTCATTTTCAGGGAGGCACAGTTGGTGACTGGTTATCACATCTGCCTCACAGTTCCGAGGACAGGGGTTCAAATCCTAGAGCTGCCTGAATGGAGTTTGCGTGTTCCCCCTCTGTCCGTGTATGTTTTTTTTACCGGGTATTGCGGTTTCCTCCCACATCTCAAAAACATATATGGTAGGTTAATTGGAATTCTAAATTGCCCAGAGCAAAACAAAGCATAGCAAATGTATTTGTATTGCACATTTCATACAAAGGGTAACTCAATGTGCTTTGCATGATTAAAAGCATTTCAATACAAAGAAATAAAACATTTAAAAGGGGGACAGCGTGAAAATGTAAAAAATATATTCAAAATGAAGATAGAAGTACAATTAAAAAGGTGTACAGTGCAAAAAATATCATTAAAAAGTGAAACGATCTAAAGAGGATAAGAGAAAAAAGAGTGTTCAACTTGAAGTAAAAAATATTCACTCTTGGGGGTGATGTCACTTTTCTTATTTTATTTGTGTGCAGCATATTAGCTAAATAATGCTTCACCATGTTTGCTTTGGACTCTGCACTCAACTATTTGACCTGTGTCTGTCTATCTCAAAGCCGCCCTGGTTTTGTATTTCGTGAGCATTTTTTTTCATGCATTCAGGACCTAAACCACTTAGTGATTTATATATCAGTAGCAGAACTTTCAAATAGATTCTAAGGCTAACTGGAAACCAGTGTAAAGACTTTAGAATTGGATTATATGCTCTGACCTTTTTGTTCTGGCTAGAACCCAAGCTGCAGCATTCTGAATGAGCTGCAGCTGTTTAAATGGTCTTTTGGGGGAGTGCAGTCAGAAGACCATTACCAGTCACTCACATTTGAAAAATGTACCGGTGTGGTCAGTCATGCCCGCAGATATGAAGTTACGGGTGTGGTCCACCAGTCATGCGCGCAGATATAAAGTTGCGGGAGTGTGTTCTGTTTGTAATTATGAGTGTACTCCTTTTAGAGGGGAGGGGGGCGGTGTCAGGTAAACTAGGAAGTAGAAGTAGGCTGAGCACCAGGTTGTTGTTATAGACCGTGTGCTTCTGTGTTAAAAAAAAAAAAAATGTCAGGTTGTGGTTCACTGCGCTGGATCGGTTTTCATGTGGGTTGAGTGTGTGCGACAAGTGCACAGCTTAGAGGGAACGTTGGTCAAGACTACACAAAATATGTGACGTCTTTCAATATCTATGTATTTCTACTCATAATAAATTTTACGCGCGTGATTTTTCGCACTTGCGCCTGTCAAATCACTGTTAAATGACTGCATTACAATAGTTAAGTCTACATGAGAGAAACGCATGGATGAGCTTATCCTGGTCTGCTTGACACATGCAACCCTTGACTCACAATATGTTCTTCAGATGGTAAAAAGCAGTTTTACTAATTCATTTGATATAACTGTTGAAGGTCAGGTAAGAATCTATCAGAACACCAAGATTTTGGTCTTGGTCTATGGTTTTTAAAGATAGTGAGTCCAGGTATTTAATAACAGTAATTCTATTTTCTTGATTGCCAAAAACAATTATCTTTTTTTTTGCTTCCCCGCACATCCCTTTGTGTTGCTCCCTGCAGTATGCACCTCTCTCTCATTCCATGTCCCTCTCATTAAAACAGTTTCCCGGTCTTCTCCCAAGAGGAGCCGGATAAAATTAGCTCCTCTTCAACTTACACTTGCTGGGTCCTTTTCTTTCCAGCCTCTTTTCCATACATCAAACTCTCCTAATAAAAACAATTTTTCCCAACAGTACCAAACCCCTCCTCTTTGGAATATGTTTTTCTGCACAGGAGAGAGTCTCAAGATATAGAGTAAGGACCAATCTAATCACAGCAGGCTTGTGAGGGTCCTCCATCTTTAGTACTGCTACTCCAGAGAAAATAGGATTTGCGGAAAATCTGCAAGTATATCAGCTGTGCTATTTTCTTTCTTCTGTGATTGACAGGTGACCTGTCCAACATATTACAATGCATTTCCACTGAGATCAGATGGGATAAGTTGCATAAGTGGTGTGTGTGTTTGTGTGTGTATCCATCCATTTTTTTTGTTGCTTATCCTCACAAGGGTCGTGGGAGTGCTGCAATCTATCCCAGCTGTCAATGGGTAGGAGGTGGGGTACACCCTGAAATGGTTGCCAGCCAATCGCAGGTCACATGGAGACAGACAACAGTTGCACTCACAATCACACCTAGGGGCAATTTAGAGTGTCCAGTTAATGTTGCATGTTTTTGGGATGTGTGGGGTGGAGGATTGGGGATGGGGGTGGGGGTACCGGGGGTCGGGGTGGTGCGGGGGTACCCGAGTGCCCAGAAATACACAGGCATGGGGAGAACATGCAAACTCCACACAAGCGGGTCTGGGATTGAACCAGGGACCTCAGATCTGTGAGGCCAACGTTTTCCAGCTTTGGTCCCCTTGAACTTTTTAACCTTTCACCATATTTCAGGCTTCAAACATAAAGATATAAAATGATTTTTTTTTTGGCAAGAATCAATAAGTGGGACACAATTGTGATGTGTAATGAAATTTGTTGGATATTTTAAACTTTTTACACAAGTAAAAACCTGAAAAGTGGGGTGTGCAATATTATTCGGCCCCCTTGCATTAATACTTTGTAGTGGTACCTTTTGCTGCAATTACAGCTGCAAGTCGCTTGGGGTATGTCTCAATCATTTTGCACATCAAGAGGCCGAAATTCTTGCCCATTCTTCCTTGAAAAACAGCTCGAGCTCAGAGAGGATGGATGGAGAGCGTTTGTGAACAGCAGACTTCAGCTCTGGCCACAGATTCTCGATTGGATTCAGGTCTGGAGTTTGACATGGCCATTCTAACACCTGGATACATTTATTTGTGAACCATTCTATTGTAGATTTGGCTTTATGTTTTGGATCATTGTCCTGTTGGAAGATAAATCTCTGTCCGAGGACTTTCGAAGACTGCAACAGGTTTTCTTCCATATTTGGCTCCATTCACCTTCATTTTAACCATTTTACCTGTCCCTACTGAAGAAAAGCAGGCCACAAACATGAGGCTGCCACCACCATGTTTGACAGTGAGGATGGTGTGTTCAGGGTGATGAGCTTTGTTGCTTTTATGCCAAACATATCCTTTTGTCTTGTGGCCAAAAAGTTCGATTTTGGTTTCATCTGACCACAGCACTTTCTTCCAAATGTTTGGTGTGTCTCCCAGGTGCCTTGTAACAAACATTAAAGGAGACTTTTTATGGATATCGTTGAGAAATGGCTTTCTTCTTGCCACTCTTCCATAAAGACCATATTTGTGCAGTGTACGACTGATTGTTGTCCTATGGTCTCCCACCTCAGCTGTAGATCTCTGCAGTTCATCCAGAGTGATCATGGGCCTCTTGGCTGCATCACTGATCAGTCTTCTGCTTGTTTAAGGTGAAAGTTTAGAGGGACGGCCGGGTCTTGGTATTTGCAGTGGTCTGATACTCCTTCCATTTTAATATGATTGCTTGCACAGAGCTCCTTTAGATATTTAAGCTTGGGAAATCTTTTTGTATCCAAATCAGACTTTAAACTTCTCCACAACAGTATCTCGGACCTGCCTGGTGTGTTCCTTGGTCTTCATGATGCTCTCTGCACTTTAAACAGAACCCCGAGACTATCACAGAGCAGGTGCATTCATACGGAGGCTTGATTACACACAGGTGGATTCTATTTGTCATCATCAGTCAACATTGGATCCTTCTCACGGAACTTCTGGAGTGTTTTCTGCACTGAAAGTAAATGGGCCGAATAAAATTGCACGCCCCACTTTGCAGTTTTTTATTTGTTAAAAAAGTATAAAATATCTAATAAATTTCATTCCACTTCACTAGTGTATCCCACTTGTTGATTCTTGACACACACAAAAAAAAAAAAACATTTGAAGCCTGAAATGTGGCGAAAGGTTGAAAATTTCAAGGGGGCTGAATATTTTTACAAGGCACTATATGCACATATGGATTTCCTTAGTGACTTTCTCTCTGACTTCCAGGTCCTGTTAGCACTCTCTCCTGGGCCCCAAACTTGTCATTCAAACAGCCTTGCAAAACTGATAGTTTTTTCATTGGCCCTGGGGACAGGTAGGAACCAGCCCAGTGAAGTCATGAGGTCATGACCAGGAAAATGAATCATGGCATTTCTGTGTTGCTGCATCTAAAGACAAAACTATGAGTTGTGATATTTTAATAATGAATTGTCAATTTTGTTTTTGGCAAAAATTTATTATTACCATTCTGAGGGATTTTTGAATTTGGAAAAACACTATGGCTTTAAAACAGGGCTGTGCAGTTTCAATGTCACCAATAAGGTTGCTTTTCACTCACCTTACTTCAGTACAGACAACATAGTCATTGCGTTCCTACTCAGGAATGATTTTCATGTAAGTGCATGTGACTTGCAATTGATAGGCAACCAGTCCATGTGCGGTTCGCCTTTTATTCGATGTTAGCTGGAATGGCCTTCACATCTCTCTGCAACCCTGAAAAGGCTAAGTGGTGGGGAGAATTCCTATGTGTGTTTTTCTTCATATAAAGGCCACTGAATGAGAGTGAAGTGGACATCGTGCATCTAATAGAATATGAATCTGAGTGGAAATAAGTGAGTAAGTTGGTAATTTACAGTAAGCATTTCAAATCATGATACTGTTTTCGTTTGTAAAGATGGAATCACATCTCAGAAGGTCAGACAAGTAAAGGATGTTAAGATTTTATTAAATTCATAAGTTGAAGAACAATGCAATATTTGGGGTCTTATTTCCAATCTTATGATTATTAAATGTGTCAAAATGAAGTCTCACTATGTTGCGGTTCAGAAAACATATTGGTAACATATTGGTAAATTGGCTGGCGACAAGTTCAGGGTGTACCCTCCCTCCAGCCTGAGGTTAGCTAGGATAGCACTCCCGTGACTTGTGATGATAAGCAGCTCAGATAATGGATGGATGGATGAAAATATGTGACATCAATTAGAACTACAAACAAGTGGTTTTGTAGGCTGTCAGTTCATGAGTAAAATAAATTTAAAAAAAAATTCCTCCAAATGAGAATTTATCGCATCCAACTGACCATTTTGAGTTCTGCGCATATAAGCCTTGTGGGTTCACCGAAAGCACCATAAAATTTGTTTGAAAAAAAAATCCATCACTGCCATCACTGCAGATGAGGGCTTGGGCATGCTGTCAAATTTACGAGAGTGAAAGGGAAAAATTGGATCCAACACACCGTGGAACGAGCCCAGCTAAATAGCTGGTAGGCTGGTTATTAAGGCAACAGTTTGGTGTGGATTTATGGCAACAACAAGCAAAAAAAAAAAAAAAAAAAAAAAACCACACACGTCGGCAAGGGATTCTCTTTTAAGTAAGCAATTTTACACAAAAAAGCAAACCTTTTCTGTATGGAGATGCACCTAAGCAGTGTTAGTCATAAAACATGCCAAGGTACTTTGTTACTGTTTCATATGTTTAATAACAATGGACTTTTCACTTGTTGGACTATTATTTTGGAACTGTACAAGGAGGAAAACAGCAAATCTGACTTGCAATAAGCTTCTGTTGGGAAATAGACCCCGAATCTGAACTCTCGTGTCAATAAACACAGGATTATTCATTTTGAAGAGCAGAATTGAGACTTTGGTTCTTTTGTTGGATTGTATCAAAACTATGCTCAATGGCAGCTACACTGCACTATAAACTGTGAGACACTGGTGAACATACAGTAGCAGTACAGTATGTTTGACCAAATGTCACACAATCATTTGGCTAACATAAAAAGATAATTGATGGACTGGACTACAAAATGAAATCTCATTTCAAATCACTAGACATGAATATGTTACCAGGGTTCAGCAATATGAGCAAAAAAGTCCTCTTCTAAGTAAACGTTTACTTAGCATTGGCTGCGTCCACTATGAAAATTGTGCAACATCGTACCAGGTTCACACAAAGTAATGAGTAACCATTTGTTGACATGTGGCTCTTTTTAACAATACAGTAATAATACAAAAGACAAATTTGTCCATTGTAAATTTACCATTCTATTTGTGTGACAAAAAGCTGCAGACAAATCAACGGGCTGTATTGAGTGTGAGCTGCAATGTTGTTGCTGTTGCCTCTCCACAGGGGACCAAAAGTAAGACATAAGGAATGGCTCCATTATTTTTACATCCTTCATTACTTTTGACAGTGGAACAATCATCTTTATAAAGTACAAAAATGAATCAAAGTGTGCTGGTCGGTGGAGGTTGGAGACGTAAGCGGGTACCCAAAAGGTTGCAAAGGGACAGAAAATATCAGCAAACATTCCAAAGTAAATGTTTTTAAATTGGAAACTTTCTCGAAAAAGACATATTCCAGCAGCCAATTTTAATTAGCAGTCCTAAACATTTTTACACATTAAGATATCATTTAATTATATGTTATTACTACTGATTGATAACTTTTTTTCCTGTGATACATTCTTGTGTCTGCTTCATTTTGTGCACTTTTTCCATTGAAATTATAGGGACAAATAACTACAAATGTGTACTCTAATCTACAGTCCTGTAAGAAAATTCAACGTCTACTCACCGTCTTTGTCAGCTCTTCTGAAGATCTGGAAATAAAGAAATACACATGAATAAATTTCTATTTAACTTTTTGTTGTCCTAGTTATTGTAGCGTATGGCAATATTACCATACAAAAAAAAAGACTAACAATCATCCATCCATCTTTGATACCATTTATCCCCACTAGGATAAAAACAGCACGGTGGTTGGCACATCCTCCTCACAGTTCTGAGGTCTTGTGTTCAAATCTGTGTTGCGTTTGCATCATCGCCCCCGTACTTCGGTGTGCTTCCTCCATGTACTCTGTTTTCCTTGAACATCCCCAAAACACGTATGGTAGGTTTATTGAAGTACAGTAGTTGAGTTTAGTTTAGTGGTCTAGAAGATGGATGGATGTTTCTATACTCACATCGACCTCTTTTCATGATAGAATGATACATAGCATCACTTATTTGAGTATTTCTGTGTATTGCTTTCTTGGTCATAAATATTTCGACAAGGCTCACATTAACACTGTTGCCTTTCATTTCAAAAATACATTTCAATTCCAACACAATTCAGAGCCTTGCATGCAAGCTCGGTCAGTCCCGCTGTTTAGAAAACAATAGGTTGTCTGGTAAATTACCAGAATTGGATTAATAACATTTGATGCAACTGTCAAATGCAATTGTCATTCCTTTAAAAGTGCTACGTCTGTTGGTGTGAGATGATAGTGGTGTAAGACAATCGATCGGCGACTGACACCAGAAAAAGACAAGTGGATGCTCACGTCCAAGTCAAAGTCAGCGGCTAATATGTCACCAACATTAACAATACTAATTAATTTATTGAATGGTGAGACATGGAGGACAGTTGCATGTGACACATGGCTTTGCTCAGCCCAGCTTTCCATCCATATACTGCAGTGGTTCTTCAACGTTTTTACACCAAGTACCACCTTAAAAAAAAAAAAAAAAATGAGCTCACTATGTACCAAAATAAAATACAGTAGTTAGTAGACCAAAAAGAAAAAGCATATGTCACGTCCCATCGGAACGCGAGTAGGACCCAAATGCAGGACTTGGACGATGCAAGGTAGTTCAAGGAGAAACGTTTATTATATGCCGAGGTCGGGGATTGAGCAGGCAGTCTGGTGCAGCAGCGGTAGTTGGGACGTCGGACGAAGAGAGCAGGTGAGCGGGCAGGCAGGAGTCGGTACACAGGAGAACGATCAAGGCAGGCAGAAGTATCAAAGGAGTCAGGCTTACAGGTTTAGTCGGAGAACGGGCGAAGGTCGGTACACACAGGTTGTCGATCGGGGATACAAGAGTGCTGGAACGGGACATGAAGCTCAAAGAACTGGCGCCGGCCAGTCGTCATCGGGGTCATATAAAGACACAGACTAATCAGCCCGCATGAGACGCAGGTGTGCGCCTCAATCAGCGCGGACACCCGCACACCTCGTGCTGGAGTGGCAGGATCATGACAGCATAGCCTTTATTCCTCAAACTCAACTCAACTCAGTTTTATATATACAGTGTTTTCTCGCTTATAACAGGTTCCGTTCCAAACTCTACTCGCACTAAGTGAAATCCGTGTATTAGAAGTTATTTTTTTCATTTTTTAATAATTTTTTTCATCAATTATATATATTTTTTCATTTTCACAATATGTTTTTTCATTGACTGTGCATGTTTCTGGGTTGTTTTTGTTCTTTTGCAGTATGTTTTTTTTCCATTTCTTATCATCTTTTAAGGCTGTTAAACGCCTAACCACACAGTTTATAACCTTTTCTCAGCCAAGCATTAACATTTTCTCATATTTTTCTCAGTTAAGCACTCCCAAAGCTCAAACCTTTGAGGATTTAAAAAAGTACACTACTGTATTCTAGCATGAAGCCAAAGATCAAATCCTGTTTGAGGATAAAACATTTATTTGAGAAATAAATTTATAAACATCCCTCCAGCCATTTCTTCCACTATATGCAGGTCCGGGGGTAAGTGTTTTCCTATAAAAAGAAAAGTATTATAGCTTTAACAAATAAATTGAATTTTAATGAGCATTCCATGAAAATGGACACAAGATTTTCTGTAGGCCGGTCCCAAGCCCAAATAAACGCAGAGGGTAGCGTCTGGAAGGGCATCCATCTTAAAACCTTGCCGAAAAAACACGAGTGTTCAACTAAAGCAGTGATTTCCAATCTTTATAGAGCCAAGGCACCCATTTTACAATTGAAAAATCTCACGACGCATCAACAAAATTAAATGTCAGCAAAAATGGATTGATTAATTACTGTATGTACTTCCTGCCTGTCATGATCCTGCCGGTCTAGGCATGGCTATGCGGGTGCCTGCACGGTCACACCGTTAACCTGCAGGGCAATTCAGCTACTATGGGTCAAAGACAAAGAAAAGGAGGAAAGCAGATTCATCGCCAGAAAAGGAATGCACAGAGCCTACAATTGAATGTTGGGACTTTGAATGTTGGGACTATGACAGGAAAAGCTCAGGACCTGGTTCACATCATACTTAGGAGAAATGTGTATAAACTGTATTGTGCATCCAAGACAACAAGTGGAAAAGTAGTAAGGCTAAAAGTTTAGGAGATTTTGTAATATTTTACCAATCAATCAAATCAAATCAGTGAATCAAAAGCCTTTAATGTCATTATAAGACTGTGCATACAACCAAATAACGAGCGATTCTCCACAAGATGCTTGCGTGAATAAAATAGAATAAAAATAAAAAGACATTGAGACCGAGACATCTACTCACAAACCGAATGTTTTGAGCAGATCATTGGCAATAAAAGTCCCCGATGACTAAATCTGATCGATGGAGGCAGGTCAAAATGCAACTAATAACTTCACAAAAATAGAAAAAGAAAAAACTACGACAATTAATTCATGCCTTTAAACCACCATATGCATGTTCTCTCTCTCTCTCGCTCTCTCTTTCTCTCTCTCTCTCTCTCTCTCACACACACACACACACACACACACACACACACACACACAGAGTTGATGACTTCCTGTCTTTCCGAATTGCCGTGCAAGAAATTTTGTTCTATAGCTAACAAACACACTTCAGCTTTTGTACCCATCATTCTGGCAATGAATTGACAGTCCTCGGGAATGTTTTGGTCTCTCTGGTATTGAGAGCACGAGCCTGCTTTTTTCATCAGTGTTTCACCATGCTGCATTTTCAACTGCCAGGAAAATGCACTTTGAAAAGGAAGAAGATAAAAAACAGAGAAAAAGGCATTTTGGGAAAGCAATGGGGAAGTTAACAGAGGAATCTGTGCAGAATGTGATGCATTGTGATGGGATGTCTATGACAAATTCATCCTATGGCTATGCATATTCCAGGATATTAAATGAGGGTTTCTTAAATTAAAGTGACAAAAGTATTTTTATTAATTTAAGAAAACTTGATAAGCACACAGGTCCCAGAAGTATTTGGACGAATACAGAGCTTTCATAATGTTGAAACGCAACTGTCAATATTTGATTGCCGTGTAGACTGCCACCTTAAATTAAATATGGTTCACAAAATCCAGCATTTACCATTTAGGCGTTATACATTTGATGCAGAGAACCTCTGTTTTCAAGGTTTAAAGAGTAGTTGACTTGTAAAATGTAAATATTATTTGTCATAAATCTTTTGCTGTGAAAGAGTTCCTGAAGTCTGGATGTGAGGAACATCCCCAAATGCAGATGCTTTGCCAGGCCTTCAATGCAGACAGCTTCCGTTACCGCTTTTTGTGCTCTTTGTGTCATCTCATTAACACGGCAATTTGAGAATATTTATTTTTTTTTGTGTTTCTTTTAGTGTCATTATGCCTCTGTATAACGCACATGCAGACATAGACCCCAAGTGGTACTCTGCCCTATTGCAACGGATGAAAAAATGCAATTTTTGCAGCAAACATATCAAGTCTCAGTCTGTGAAAAATGACACTGAACACGCAATGTCATCCACCACAGCAGATGACATCCTGCAGTGATACAAATGTCTTCAGGGATAAACTATGTGAACTCTTAAGACAGGGATGTCAAACTTGTCGTGGATGTGGTTACAGTTTCCCTCGAGGGCCATTATGACTGTGAAATCATATGAATCTTTAATCCCATGATCATATTTACACACAAAATTTTGGAATCAGAAATCAAGGGTAATGGGTTTTTCAACCATTGTTCATTTTTGATTAAAAAAAATGCTTTTGTCATGATCATTTATGATATATGACCATACGACATTTTGATACAGATTTTCACAAGAATCATGGAAGTCGCCAAATGATTTGCCTTCACGGGCCACATAAAATCATGTGGCAGGCCGGATCTGGACCCGGGGCTTTAAGTTTGAAACCTGTCTGAAAGCACAGCTGTGAAAGAAGAAGCCCAGTCTCAATTTTTCAAACTCAGTTAGTGCCCTACGCCATTTGAATATAAACCTGAGCAAGAGTTGGCCAGTTGCAGAGGATGGACATCATTGAGCCTTTCCTGTTTTCCCGATGTGGAGCACCAAATATTCCAACTTTCAAGGACAACCAGTTGGTCTTTGGAGAGGCATTGAGCCCCCGCCATTTTACAAATGACTATAGACACTTTATCGCATGAAAATGCACGTTTATCTCGGTGTAATTTTGATCACCAGGTGCACTAAGGCATAGCATCTAACCTGCAAGAGGTCCTGAAGACACTTTGTGACACAGGGCTGCAACTGAACCATGCCAAGTGTGTGATTCTTGCCCCAACCATGACTTACCAAAGACACAGATCACAGCCAAAGCACACCCATTGCCATGGGGGGGGGAGGGGGGGTACGTCCACTAACCAAGATGTTTTTGCCCCTAACACTTGAAACACAAATACAGTACAGTGGTCCCTCGCAACAAAGCGGTTCACTTCCCACGGCTTTGCCATTACACTGATTTGTGTATGTGTGTGTGTGTAATTTTTCAACAGTGTAGGAGGTTTTTTAATTTTTTTCAGCGGATGAATGCGCATTGTGTTCTGTATCCTGATTTGCTGAGGGAAACACCGCATTGTGTTCAGCATCCCAATTGACTAACCGACTGTGGACCATTGTCAACTGTCCTAAGTACCGGACAACTGACGTGGGGGCAGCCGGGAGGCCCCCTTCAGGCCTTCAGAGAACTGCACTAAGCTCACGTTGGCTCATCCAGTAGCGGAATTTGGGGGCCACCACAGTCGCCAGCCTGAAGTAGCGGGGGCAGCCAGCGGTCCCAACAGCATCACGGCTTCAGTTGTCAAACATAATTGAAGGTAGCATATTTCTTTAAAATAATATTTTTGTGCGGCACGGTGGATCAGCTATAAAGTCTTGGCGTCACAGTTCTGAGTTCCAGGGTTCAATCCCGCCCCCACCTGTGTGGAGTTTGCAGGTTCTCTCTGTGCCTGCGTGGGTTTTCCGGTTTCCTCCCTCGGGGTCTCTTTCCGCCCACATCCCAAAAACATGCAACATTAATTGGACACTCTAAATTGCCCCTAGGTGTGACTCTGAGTGCGACTGTTGTCTGTTTCTGTGTGCCCTGCAATTGGCTGGCAACCAGTTCAGAGTGTACCCCTCCTCCTGCCCGTTGACAGCTGGGATCCAGCACTCACACGGCCACAAATCGCAGGGCACATGGAGACAGACACACTCACAATCACACCTCGGGGCAATTTAGAGTGTCCAATTAATGTTGCATGTTTTTGGGATGTGGGAGGAAAGAGACCCCGAGGACGACCCAGGACACGCTGGAGAGACTATATCTCTCGGCTGGCTTGGGAACGCCTTGGGATCCCTCCAGAAGAGCTGCGAGAAGTGGCTGGGGAAAGGGAAGTCTGGGTATCCCGGCTGACACTACTTCCCATGTGACCCGACCCAGAAAGGAGTAGATAATGGATGGATGGAGTCACTATTTTTGTGTTAAGAATTTTTTTTTTTTAATCACTCAGACATACTGTATAAAGAAGAGAATATATAAAATACAAAGAAACCGTGGTCTGAGTATTTTTGTTAGGATCTAATCGGTAACAGTCTATCAGGGGCTTAGCAGGTGCAGCGCGCACTACACAATATGAACAGTAGCTCACGACAGTCCTGCTGTTTTCAAATTGAACTTGCTGGACCCAAACATGGAAAATGTACAATAGCTAACTTAAGCACATTCAAAAGTGCATTCACTCCAAGCTATGTGCCGACTGCATTTGTTGCAGCTTGCTCACTTGCCCTCGTTTAGGAGTTTCCATGACATTGTGAGGTAACTCATTTTCCTTGGACCATAGCACAGAATGCTGCCCAGACCCATGGCCACATATTGTCACCTTGCAGTTGAAAAGGATCTCATGCACAAATTTCAATCTGCGTGGAAGAAGGCAGTGTTGATGAAGACACTCATGATATATTGACACTAGGGCTTCACAATTAATGGAATTTTAATTGTGATTGCGATTTTGGCTGCGACAGTTAAATGAGCATATTAGTATATTTAAATGTGAGGTAGGCTGCATAAAAAAATGCTTGCAGGGCCTGCAAACTAGACAGTAAGCCACGAGGGGGCAATTGCATGGTTAAGGTGTCATTAAGTAAATTATATTGAGCTACAGTGCCAACTTCAAAATAAGAGCCCAAAATGGCATTGATGTCCAGTGGAGTAAAATATTAAGCATTTACTTTGAAGCTGGCACTCACACCATGTTGGCGGAGAGGCGGCAGATAGCAGTAAGACACAATTAACAATCCTTGTAGCCACTGCTACTGCTTCAACTTTTTGACTGCACTAACCACAGTAGAAAAAAAAGATATATAAGCACCAGAATTAAATAGAGAGTGAAATCACAACTACCGAGTCTTTTGGAGTTTGTGACCATGGACAACTGACCAATCAGGAAGAACAACGGATATGTACCATGACAATTGACAATTCACTATGACGACAGGGATTTGCAAATTAAAAGCCAGTGCTTGAAGTCTAATGTTATTGGCTTTTATGCATAAACCATTAACCATTCCATTATGTTGAAATCCATGATTGCTCTCTGTAGTACCATTTATCAGTTCGCCTGTCAGAAAGTTGAATTTGATGAAGTACATTCATTTATCATTGTCTATCATTTATTTTGAAACATTTTCCACATTATTTGCATATTGTTTGTGGTCACATTAAAAAAATCCCCAACATGAGGAATAATCGTGATTAATAATCACGATTACAGCGCTGAATGAAATAAAAATGACTAGTATTTTTAGCTCTAATCGCGTCTGAATCGACATCCTACTCAAACTAGGTTCTAACTGTGTGAGTGTGTAGATTTGTGTGGCAATGGATGTCGAGAACTAAAACTGGACTTGTCCTGGAGTTTTTTAATTTCGAGAGATTCTTCTGGTCTTGGCGGCACAGTGGAACACCTGGAAGACATTGGCCTCTCAGTTCTGAGGACCTGGGTTCAATCCCGGCCCTGTCATGAGCAAGGCTAGACCTTGGCCAAGAGGGGCGTGGCATGGCTTCATCTCTAACACCTGTCGCCAGTCACAGCTGTGTCACATGATTCACTGTGATTAGAAAATGTATTTAAGTTGGAGTTTTGTCACTGGCATTTGCCAGTTCATTGAGTATGCTTTCCCACACCCAGGGTTAACTCTGACACTGCGCCATTATAGTTTTGTGATGCCCTTTAGCTAACTCGTAGTTCTCGGACATTGTTTCTTGTGTTTTGGGTCCTGCCTTCTTGGACTGTTTTGTCATGGACAACTTTCATTTATAATAAAACCCACTGAACATAGTGTCCTCATCTTGGAGTCCTACATTTGAGTCCGTCCATGCACCGTTGGTTCGTGACAGGCCCTCCCTGTATGGAGATTGCATGTTTTCCCCGTGTCTGTGTGGGTTTTCCCCGGGAACGCCGGTTTCCTCCCACATCCCAAAAACATGCAACATTAATTGGACACTTTAAATTGCCCCTAGGTTTGATTGTGAGTGCGGCTGGGTCGCTGGGAGTGCTAGAGCATATCCCAACTATTTATGGCCAGGAGGCGGTGTACACCTTGAGCTGGTCTGCCAGCCAATTGCAGGGATTTTTTAGATATTGGTATTTTAAATTACAAGGACTGGTAAACTGGCAGAGATGGGTAGGATTGTGTTATATTTACTCCCGTACATTTACTTAAATAGTATTTTGAATAAATCACACTTGTCACAGTAGTTTTAATAAAGCATACTTTTTACTTTTACCTGAGTTTTTATGTTGTGAAGAAATGGTACTTATACTCCATGTCAATAATCTCCGGCCCCTCGCTACTTTTATTTACCAATAATTGCATGCGCCATGTATTTTCTGACTTTAATTTAAGAGCACTTTTGCTATATTCCACTGTGATAACGACAGTGACGTTTGACTCAAGTTCACCAAAAAAAAAAAAAAAAAAACGACATAAAGTAACCTGTCTTCAGTTGGGCTTTGCAGGCCAAATCAAAGTGACTCGTCTCAGATGCGCATGACTCGTGTTTATGTTACAAACCAACAAAAAAAAAAAAAAAATAACTGACAAAAAAATAACAGGATTAACATGCATCATAGCTTTGTCACCCTGTGAAACAGATTTGTTTTTATTCATTTTGTTTCAACTTTAATTAACCAGGTAAAAGACCAGAGTATCTCTTGCGTCTTGGTCACCTGGCCATGAAGGGAGTCAATTAAATGTCAAGTCCAAGTCAATCACTTTCAAGTTTATTTCACTTGTTTACTTATCTCAAAAAGGGACAAAAACAAATCAGATGAACTGTACAAATTTTAGTTTATATGATATTAAGAGGCGGCAGGGTGGTGCAGCTGTAAAGTGTTGGTTTCACAGTTCTGGTGTCCAGGGTTCAATCCTGGCCCTCCCTTTGTGGAGTTTGCATGTTCTCCCTGTGTCTGCGTGGGTTTTCCCCGGGAACTCTGGTTTCCTCCAACATCCCAACAACATGCAACATTAATTGGACACTCTTAATTGTCTTTGTGATTGCGTGTGCGGCTTTTTGTCTCTATGTGCCCTGTGATTGGCTGGCAACCAGTTCAGGGTATACCCTGCCTCCTGCCCGTTGACAGCTGGTATAGGTTCCAGCACTCCCCGCGACCCTTGTGAGGATAAGTGACTAAGAACATGGATGGATGGATTGATGATATTGTGATAGTTATTATGTACTTGAGTAGTTTCTTCACTGAGTATTTTCTTACTTTTACTCAAGTACTGAAATTATCTGGACGACTATTTTTTACTTTTACTTGAGTCATATTATTCTAATGTTTTACATAAGTACAATATTAGGCTACTCTACCCTCCTCTGGTGGCTGTTCAAATTTGCTGTTGGTTTAACACGATAATTACTGTATTGTGATTCAGTGCTTCCCAAATAGAGAAAGTTGTTGGATGATAAAATATATTTATCAGGTCGTAATAATTGTGCCCCTGTTTAGATTGAGGTCTAATGAATGGTCAGAGCTGAAGGACACGCTCCATTGGAAAACAAAGAGGGTTCAGGTTATTTTTGTGCATGGTAAATCATTATGGCAGGCTTTCCACTGACCTTTCCAAATTTTTGCCTCTTCTATATAAATTGCCTCATAAGGGAACTAAGCGGAAGATGGGTAGCATGACGACTATCAAACAAGTGGATGAACTCCTTCACGCCACAAAATGCAACAGCACACACCCAACCAGAGTTTTGATTGGGCAGATTCATATCAAGAATGTCAAATAAAATCTTTTGTATATTTATAAAACTAAAACTGCAAAGCAAGCAGGAGGGTCAAGATCGGCACTCACAAGAGGGACACTTCCCTCGAGTGATGCATGAAAGAATCCATTCATTTATTTTCAATACCGCTAATCCTCATTCGGGTCATAGGTGTGCTGTAGCCTATGCCAGGTACTTACCTTCAGGCAAGAAGCCCAGTCCACCCTCAACTGGTCCCCGACCTATCACAGGGCACGTATAAACGAACAATCATTTGCGCTAACAATCACACATACTAGCAATTTAGAGTCTTCAATTACCCCACACATCCAATGCCAGACTTGAACCTTGTGAGGCAGATGTGCTAACCCATTGGACATGTTAAGTACAATTCAGTTGTATTTAACTTTTAAGTACAACACCTTTAGATTTATGTGGCATGGTGACACAACTGGTTAGAGCGTTGGCCTCACAGTTCTGAGGACCAGGGTTCAAATTCTAGCCCGACCTGTAGTTTGTATGTTCTCCCTGTGCCTGTTTGGGTTTTCTCTCTAAAGAGCCCCTCGGTGTGATTGTGAGTGCGGCTGTTGTCTGTCTCCATGTGCCCTGCAATTGGCTGGTACCAGTTGAGGGTGTACCCTGCCTCCTGCCTGATGACAGCTGGGACTCCTGCAACCCTTGTGAGGATAAGCAGCTCAAAAAATGAATGAATGAATGAATGAATGAATTTAAGGACAATGTTGCTCAACATAAAACTGCAAGGAATTTGGGGATTTCATCATCTACAGTGCATTTCATCATCAAAATGTCCAGAGAATCTGGAGAAATCAAAAGCATATAAGCCGCAAGGCTGACAACCAGCATTAAATGCTTGTGACCTTCGATCCCTCGGGCTGCACTGCATCAAAAACTGACATCATCGTGCACAGGAGATCACCACCTGGGCTCAGGAACACTTCAGAAAACCAGTGAAATTAAATACACTTTGGCACTACATCCATAATTGCAACTTAAAACTACTATACAAAACAAAGTATGGAAGCGTATTGCTGCCACACCAAAAAACGTCCATACAAAAGCCATACATCGACAACACCCAAAAATGCTGCCGGCTTTTCAGGGCCTAAGCTCAACAAAGATGGACTGATGCAAAGTGTTTTGTGGTCCAATGAGTCCACAATTCTCATACTTTTTGAAATTGTGGACGTCGTGACCTCCAGGTCAAAGAAGAAAAGAAACATCCACACTCTTGTGGATGTCAGCATCTGTAATGATTTGGGGCTGCGTTTGTGCCATATAACAGTGTTGTCATGATCTTGCCGCTTCAGCACGAGCTGTGCGGGTGCCCGTGCGGCTGCGCTAATTGGGAGGCACACACCTGTGCCTCATGCGGGCTGATCATCCCCCGTATATATAGGACCCGGTGACGACTGGTCCTCCGCGAGTTCGCTGAGCTTTATGTCCCGTTCCAGCACTCTCGTATTCCTGACTGATCCTGTGTGTACCGACCTTCGTCCGTTCTCCGACCAACCTTGTAAGCCTGACTCCTTGATACTTCGGCCTGCGTTGATTGTTTCCCCGTGTACCGACTCCTGCCTGTCCGTTCATCTGTTCTCTTCGCCCGACGTCACAACTACCGCTGCCGCACCGGACTGCCTGCTCGATCCCCGACCTCTGCATACAATAAACGTGTCTCTTCTCGAACTACCTTGCGTCTTCCGAGTTCCTGCATTTGGGTCCTACTCTCGTTTCCGATGGGACGTGACAGAACGAACTGGCCAGTACAGGACCCAGCAGGAAAGACCCGGCGTCGCCGGGACCGACGCAAGGTAGACCGTCTGCCGGAGGACCAAGCCTGTCCAATCCGGGTAGGCTCCCTGACGTCCTCCACTTCCGTATCTTACGCTCCGCCTGCGAGGTATGAATACGTCCCGAACACGACCCGTCCGGGTCCTCATATTCTTCTGGACTCTGACTTTTCGGAATATGAGGAGGACCGTGATTTGTATGCCCGGCTGCCTGAGTACGACTCCGACGACTTTGATTTTGAGTCTCTTTGCCCGGCTTTTGATCCCAGTCAGTTTGCCCCGCCTCCCCGCGTTTCCAGCACCCGAGCGACTTCGCCCGGTAGATCCAAGTGCACCTATCGGTACGAGGGAACCCGCTTGGCCATCTATCCGGGACCTCCGCGTGGCGGCCAGAGGAGACGCCCCGGCCGGGCGCTCCCTGGTGTCTCTCGCTGCGCGGCAACGAAGACACCGTCCTCCCACTCCTCGCCGGCAACGGTGAGACCGGCAGACCCGCAGCTGGTGGCGAAGTTGGAACTGACCCGCTCCCGAGACACGCCCACGTGTCAGTTTCGACTGACTCTCCGCCTACTCAGGTGCACGTTGCCCTGGAAACGGATTTGCCACCGCGCCACGCCCACGTTGCTGTTTCAACGGATGCACTGCAAGCTCACGTGGCAGTGGGGACCGACCCGATGCCGCCTCACGTTGCTGTCCAGGAGGTGGCGACGTCTCCACAGCCGCCTCTCGTCCGTGCTCTGGAGTGGCAGTGGCGACCGGCCCACGGACGCTCCACACTCCTGCTCTGTCGGTGACCGGCCCGCGGTCGCTCCCCGTTCCTGCTCTGTCGGCGACGGGCACGTCCTCACGTTCCTGTCCAGGAGGTGGCGACAGTTCCCCAGCCGCCTCACGCTCCCGTCCAGGAGGAGGTGGAGTTGGTGATGCTGCTGCCACCTTCTCACGTTCCTGTCCAGGAGGCGACGACGGGGTCGCTGCCTTCTCACGTTCCTGTCCAGGAGGGGGCGGTACTGGCGCCGCCTTCTCAAGTTGCTGTCCAGGAGGGGGCGGTACTGGCGCCGCCTTCTCAAGTTGCTGTCCAGGAGGGGGCGGTACTGGCGCCGCCTTCTCAAGTTGCTGTCCAGGAGGGGGCGGTGCTGGCGCCGCCTTCTCACGTTCCTGTCCAGGAAGACCTGGGGAGTTCTGTGGAGCCACCCTGGAGCTGGAGAGACTACGGGAGGGTGGTGGTCATTGCTCTGGTCCTTCTCTCCATCATCCTATTTGCTCCAGATGGCTCCCAGCCGCTTCCTGACCAAGCCTCGGTGGCGACCAGTCCCTGGTCTTCTCGAAACCACGGCGTGGGAGGTTCTCATCCGGAGGAGTGGCCTGCCTTGTTCTGGTTCCTGCTTCGCCGTTTAGTTCCTCACAGAGGTCGTCCGCCCGAATCGCCCCGTGGGGACCCTGGTGCTTGGCATCTGGGTCGTCCTCCTGACCTGTCCACCCGGACGCCTCGTGTTTGGTGGCCTGGATGGCCACCAGTCTGGGGTTCAGGGGGGGGCTAAAATGTTTATCAGGTTGAACATTAAATATATACCGTAATTTCTCGAGTATAATGCATCCTGAAGTATAATGCGCACCCCAAAATTGACCTAAAAAAAAATCAGTAAAACCCTTCTACCAATGTACAGTGCCCACTACCAATTTGCTGCTCACCATATGCTCAAAATATTAGTAATTATTTGTATTTATATTTTGTTACGTTTGTACTTGTATTGTTTTTCAAAAAACTGTCCGTACAACAATTATTAATAGTAATCATTGTGCATGTGCTGATGTAGCCCAAATATAATCTCGGGACAGGCCACAGGACACGCTTGTCCTGATCCCTGTAATTGTCAGAACAGAATCCCTCAACCAACTAAAATAAATGCTCAATAATGTCATAACATTTTATTAATACTATTGATAACACATATACAGTAAAACTCTTGAATAAATATTTAACACTGTTTGTCGTAAACATTTTTTGAATTAAATATTTGTGCATAAAATGTTTGTGCATAGTGCAGTTTGTCCTCTACATTACACATCAAAACAAGACATCAACCAAGAACAACAACAACCAAGACATCAAAAGCAACATCTGTCTCATCTCCAATCTGAAAAATATTCATTGCACCTTTGGTGACTTGGACAAGTTCTGGTGCCTCCTGAATTCATGAACAGTGATCCTATTTTGCTCCCACAGCATGTCATCCTCTGTGCCATCCATGCCGTTTGTGGGGAAACATTTTTTGAATCCCAAGAGTTTTGCTTACCTATGGCGTCAGGTGGGTGACCATGACGTTCGTATTACGTCGTTTGAGCTCACGTTGTTGTTTCGGACTGTGGCAAAACTTCCGGCGTCATCGGCACGAGTGATGACACATTTCTTTTAAAACCAGCTGCACAACTAGCCGTTGTAGTTGACATTTTTTGTCTTAGTTTAAATTAAAACAAACTCACGTGCTGTCGTTTCTGAGGTTTGGTGCAAATGCAACAAACATGCTATGCTAACGATCGTAAAATGCAAGCTCTCCGAGGAGCGCTCAGGTTGGGGGCGCACATTACTGTAATATATATAAATGTGTAACATAAGACATTGAATACCATATTGAAATGTATATGTATACCTTTTTTTAACACTCTATGGACTTGTATATGACTATACAATGTGGTTGTATTTTTTATTTTTCATCCATACCTAAATATAATATGCTTTATTAACTTTTTGAAAAGAAAGGCCCCAGAGAGAAACGAACTCATGACACCTGGTTTACGAAACAAATGCTCTAACCACTGAGATATGGGGGCCCCAGGAATTGGGTTTGTACATTATGGTGTTAAAAGTTTGAAAACCACTGCTGTAAATTGCTGTATTGAGCATGACACTTTTCCCTGGATAAAGTTGGCCGCAAGATGTTATAAACTGGTTCTTTTCCCCAAAATCAAGTTACCATAAAAACAAAAAGTCTGCCGAGTTTCCCAACGCTCTCAAAATAGCTGCTGTTAAGTCTCTTCCAAAAAACAGAGCACTGGACGATTCCATGTTAGCAAGCTATAGATCCATCTCAAATCTCCCGTTCATAGCCAAGATTCTTGCGAAAGTTATTTTTAATCAACTCACCAATTTCTTGAATTTAAATGGACTTTTTGACAAATTTCCATCATGTTTCTGAACTCATCACAGCACAGAATCTGCTCTTATCAAAGTGCTCAATGATATAACGTTGAATACTGACTGAGAAAAGGTGTCAATTTTGGTCTTGTTGGAGCGATTCTTGCGAAAGTTATTTTTAATCAACTCACCAATTTCTTGAATTTAAATGGACTTTTTGACAAATTTCCATCATGTTTCTGAACTCATCACAGCACAGAATCTGCTCTTATCAAAGTGCTCAATGATATAACGTTGAATACTGACTGAGAAAAGGTGTCAATTTTGGTCTTGTTGGAGCTCAGTGCTGCTTTTGATATGGTAGATCACAGTATACTGCTAAACAGCTTGGAAATGTGGGTAGGACTAAATGGAACAGTCCTTAAATAGTTTAGGTCCTACCTAAGGGAAAGAGCTACTTTGTGACAATTAGAGTTTCTCGGTCTCAGCGAATGGCAATGACCTATGGGGTCCTTCAAGGGTCAGTTCTTGGACCTCTCCTGTTCAACCTCTATATGCTACCCTTGGGTCAAATTCTTCAAAACTTCAATTTTGACTACCATAGCTATGCAGATGACACACAGTTATATTTAGCAGTGTCTCCAGATGACTACAGTTCAATTGAGGTATTTTACCACTGTCTAAATCAGATGAAGAACTGGATGAGCCAAAAATTTTTTAAACTAAATCACAACCAAACTGAGACAATTGTTTTTGGCAATAAAGAAAAGAGAATTGCTGTTACACTTGGACTCTTTATCTTTCAAAACCAAAGACCAAGTCCGAAACCTTGGTGTTCTGATTGAATCCGACCTGACTTTCAACAATCATATCAAATCAATCACAAAAACTGCCTTCTACTATCTGCAAAACATATCTAGAGTGAAGTCTTGTATGTGTCAAGCAAACCAGGAAAAGCTCATCCTTGTTTTAATCTCAAGTAGACTTGACTACTGTAATGGTCTTCTGACTGGACTCCCCAAAAAGAGTATTAAACAGCTGCAGCTCATTCAGAATGCTGCAGCTCGCGGTCTGACCAAAACAAAGCGGTCAGAGAATATAACTCTAATCGTCAAGTCCTTGCACTGGCTTCCAGTCAGCTTTAGAATAGATTTTAAAGTTCTGCTACTGGTCTCTAAATCACTAAATGATTTAGGTCCTGAATACATGAAAGAAATGCTTACGGAATACAAACCCGGTAGAGTTCTGAGATCGACTGACTGAGGTCAAATAGTGGTGCACAGAGTCCAAAGTAAACATGGTGAAGCAGCATTTAGCTAATATGCTGCACACAAATGGAATAAGTTCCCAACAGGGGTGAGGTCAGCCCCAAGTGTAAATGTTTTTAAATCCAGGTTGAAAACTTCTTTTTTTCCTCATGCTTTTTAGAATATATCCACTTTTTGATCATATTACTTGCACTGTATGCGGTTTTAACTGTCTTTTTTTAATATTGTGTTTGTCATTTTTTCGTTTTTATCCCGTTTTAAATGTTTTATCTCTTTGTTTTTAAATGCTTTTAATCATGTAAAGCACATTGAGTTACCTCGTGTATGAAATGCACTATACAAATATATTTGCTTTATTTTGCTTACTGCAGTGGTTCTGAAAGTGTGGTATGACTACCTAGTGCAGGGGTGCCCAGACTTTTTTACCCCAAGATCTACTTTTCAAGCAGCCAGCCCTTTGCGAGCTAGACGACGAGGGGTTGAGCCCAAATGGTTTTAAGGTTAATATTACGTTGTCTCCTATATAAAATACAGAATTAGCTTTTTGTGCACTGTATTGTCTGTGCTTTCATCCTGGATCAGACTGTGCCAAGGTGGATTTTTAAAATTACACACCATCTCATCCTGCACTTTCTACTTTTGCTTCAGACTAGACCTTTCCCACTCGGAAAAGAGAAAATCTCGTCCAGTTTAACCACTTTTTCTTTGATTATTCACATAATCCAACATTCATTGCATCTTAAAACAACAGCATTTCTTTTTTAAATTTCTCCATTAATATCTAAAGTAAACATAAGCAGCATGTCTAGCTTGTCTTTGCTCTATGTTGCCCAGACTGTGGCGGTGGGCACTGTCATTAGAAAACACATTGATGGGCTGCGTAAGTACTGTAATATTTGTAATTATGAGTGTATGTCTTTAAGAGCGGAAAGGGGGCGGGGATGTGTCAGGCACTGGTCTGAAAAATAAAACACTGGATAGCGCATACACATCTAGCGGTATGTCGATTGGTTGAAGCCAGTTGGCCGCCATCTTGGTACTCCCAAAATGTGTGGAGGACATGGTTTACAGGTTGGATTATGGCAGGCATTTTGTCAGCGTTTGGCATGTAGAATTAAAACTGGTCGTGTGAATTTGACATTTTTTTCAGTTCTGGTAACATCAAGGATTTTCAATTCAACTTGGTAAGCCAAAAAAGACTAAGTGGAAAGGAAAGACATATAAAACTGTGACTATTAAGAAACTTTGCATATTACCTAGGGCCCAATTTCGGTGACATGTTAACTTTTCCCAAAATACGCTGTGAAGCACAATCACCATAAGACAGCAAAAACTCAGCATTTTTTGGCCATAGAAATAGATGGTAGATTTTAAGTCAGTTAGATATATTTGTGGAAATAAGGACCTAACCCAGTGGGAAAATAACTGCTAAACCCATTGTTCATTTGTTGTCTCTGCGATGTCCTATTTCAGACAGAAAATTTAAATGTTTCCTTGCATTTGAAAATAAAATTCAATTTGCAGAGTTCAGTATTATGAAATTCATCAAAGATTTCACATAAAATGTGTTTTCTTGCTTATCCATTGATGAAGTTTGGGAACGTATTTACATCGCTTTTTCGCGAAAAACCGTCGACGTATAAAGGTGAAGCAGAGAGTGAACAGTGAACAACAAAAACCATAAACAAAACTTTGTGAAGTGAATTAAGATCATCAGAAAATAAAAAAAAAACCTTTACAAAAAAACTTTAACAGTGTCACAGTACATCCTTTGAACTTCCCTGTGGAATGTTTTCTCACAGCCACAAAATTGCTGATTAACACAGTTAATCGCTGTCACTGCACAGGTCGGCATTGTTGTTTTGGGAGTATCAAGAAGGTGGATGGCAACTTCAGTTTTGGTGGGCAATGACCCATTCAGTCTTTTTTTTTTTTGATCAGTGGTGTAAGGTAAACTAGGAAAAAGAGAATTTGGCAGAGCAGCGGTCGTTGTTAGAGAAAGTTCAGTGTGCTCCCTAAAAGAAACCAGAGGCTTTGTCTTTTTTACAGTACATATGGGAATTGTGCAGTTGGATGTAACAACCAGTTATCCCTCACTCATTGAATCATATTGCAAAATGACACAAACTGAATACCTGTATGTTATACTTTCAATTTGCATTGGATTTTTTTTTTTTTTGTGCACAACGCAGAATATCTGTGAAGAGACTGCATCAGCGGTGCAGAATTACGTATGCTCACAGTTTAGAGGGAACATTGGCTGACGTCTTTTTATTTTGGCATGCCGATCGACCAAGACTGCCTCGCGATAGATCCATTGAGCACCCCTGACCTCGTGGTATGCATGCTCTCCCTAGTGGTATGCAACAGTATAACTGAATTCAATGTTTAAATTGTGCATTATGTTACAGTGACTTGAACGTTCTTTAAATCGAGTACTGTGCATGTACAGTTCAGAATTGTCACACATTCATGTTCAACACATTTGCATTTGATAGAACTATTTGTTTTATTAATCTATTTTCTAAGCTACTAATCCCCACATGGGCCATGGAGTGGAGTGCTGGATCTGATCCCAGCTAATTTCGGGCAAAAGGCAGATTACACCCTGAACTGGCCACCAGTCAGTCACAGGGCAAATATTGACACCATCACTGAGCGGGAATCAATCACATATTGTCCACACCAAAGTCAGGTGGGTGTGCCGCTACACCATCAGTGACTCTTTTTTTTTAACTTTATATAGAATTTAGGGAAAAGAGATAGCGAAGGCGGACGACTTCAAATACTTGAGGTCAACAGTACAAAGCAATGGAGAGTGTGGTAAGGAAGTAAAGAAACGGGTCCAAACGCGGTGGAACAGTTGGCGCAAAGTCTCTGGTGTCTTATGTGACAGAAGAGTATCCGCCAGGATGAAGGGCAAAGTTTCTAAAACGGTGGGGTGGACGGCCATGATGTACGGATTAGAGACGGTGGGACTGAAGAAACAACAGGATGCAGAACTAGAGGTAGCAGAAATGAAGACGGCGAGGTTCTAGCTCGGAGTGAGCAGGTTGGATAGGATTAGAAATGAGCTCATTAGAGGGACAGTCAAAGTTCGATGTTTTGGAGACAAGAGACTTCGATGGTTTGGAAATGATCAGAGACGAGAGAGTGAGTATGTTGGTAGAAGGGTGGTGAGGATGGAGCTGCCAGGTAAAAGAAGGAAAGGAAGACCACAGAAAAAGTTGATGGATATTGTGAGGGAGGACATGAGGACAGTGGGTGTTAGGAGGATGCACGAGATGGCCTAGATCAGGGCTCAGCAAACTTTTTGAGGCTGAGGGCTACTTTGTGAGTACCGATCGTATGAAGGGCTACGTGAAATTTCAGACTCAGTTCATTACACGTACATAAAATATTTTTGTTTTAATTTATTGTAGTAAATGACATTACAGGTATTTTAAAATTTTAATTCACGTAAGAAAGTCAAATTCAGAATTTGAAACACAAATAATAGTAACAATTTGTGGTCGATGGTATTTTTAGAACATACCTCGGGGGCGCCTTATATGGTCCTCGCGGGCTACCATCCGCCCGCTGGCACCACATTGGTGACCCCTGGCTTAGATGGAAAAGGATGACACGCTGTGGCGTCCCCTAACGGGACTAGCCGAAAGAAAGAGAAGAAGAAGATATGGAATTTTTATTGGTAGAGACTCATACTAAGGCACAAAAGGTAGATTAACGCTGACACTCGACCCCTTTCAATTCAGAGAAAAGAGGTCAGCGGAGGATGCCATCACCATCCCTCACCATCAGCACTGTAACACCTAGGGCACAAGAACTCAAACGTCTGGATGCTCTTCGTTGATTCCAGCTCCACATTTAATAGCATCCTCATCCATCCATTTTCTTAGCTGCTTACCCTCACAAGGGTCGCGGGAGTTCTGGAGCCTATCCCAGCTAATTGCAAATCGCAGGGCACACAGTTGTACTCTCAATCACACCTAGGGCCAATTTGGAGTGTCCAATTAATGTTGCATGTTTTTGGGGTTGTGGGAGGAAACCGGAGTGCCTGGAGGAAACCCACGCAGACACGGGCAGAACATGCAAACTCCACACAGGCAGGTCCGGTATTGAACCCGTGACCTCAGAACTGTAAAGCCAACGCTTTACCTGCTGAGCCACCCTGCCTAATAGCATCATACTACACACTTTGATAAGGAAACTGCTTCACGTTAGTCTTCACACACAGCTCTTCTCCAGGATTATGGAATTTCTCACTCATCACCTCCAAACTGTCACACTCAGCCCTCACCTTTTTTCCTTCATCCCTCTCAGTACCAGCTCCTCTCAGGGCTCTGTGCTGAGCCCCCTTGTGTACTGTCTGTACACCTCTGATTGTACACACATCCACCCTTCTAATCACAGTCCTTCACATTTGAAAAATGTACGGGTGTGGTCAGTCATGCCCGGAGATATTAAGTTATGGGTGTGGTCCACCAGTCATGCCCGTAAATATAAAGTTGCGGGTGTGGGTTCTGTTTGTAATTATGAGTGTAGCCCTTTAAAAGTGGAGGTGGGCGTTGTCAGGTAAACTAAGAAGTGGAAATAGGCTGAGCAGAGACTTCCGTATTTAAAAAAACTAAAAAATGACGTCAGGCTGTGGTTTACTGTGCTGGATTGGTTTTCATGTGCGCTGAGAATGTGCAACAAGTGCGCAATTGCGCAATAGCGCAGCTCAGAGGGAACATTGGTTAAGACTACAAAAATAAATGACTTCTTTCAATATCTATGTATTTCTACTCGTAACAAATTTTACACACGGGATTTTTCGTGCTCAACTGTGCAGATTTGCTAGTGCGATGGCGCGCGGGCGCATATGTGCCCGTCAAATCACAGTGACTGTAATCACATCATTAAGTTTGCAAATGACAAAAGAGTGGTGGAACTCATCTCAAGTGAGGATCAGTTCGCGTCCTGTCCTGAGGTCCAAAATCTGTCTTTGTCAACCTAATGTTAAATACACATAAAAACCAAAGAACTTATATTCGACTTAAGGGGGAAAAAAACAGAGCTGACCCATCCTCCATTTTCATCAATGGTGACTGTGTGGAAACATTCCACAGTTATAAATCTCTCATGATATTCATTACAGACACCCTCTCCTGGACTACAAATACCACAGCCATTGTAACAAATGCCAGGCAACATATTCACTTCCTCAGAATTTTAAAAACAAACAACCTCCGGTAGCCTTTTACTGCTCTACTGTTGAAAGCATTTTGACATATTGCATTACGTCATGGTATGCAGGCTGCTTTCTTGAGGACAGAAAAATACTACAGATTTGTAAGAACTGTAAAAAAAAAAAAAAGTCATTGCCATCCCTCTTCCACCTTTACAGGACATTGCTAACACCCGTGATCACACTGGAGCCAGGACCATCAGTACAGACACTTCTCATCCAGTCATCCCCTTTTCACTCTTTTTCCCTCTGGGAGGCGATACAGGTCAAGTGGATCACACACCACTACATTCATCAAGTTTTTTTCCCCCAAAGTCATTCATTCTCTGAATCACCACCTAACACCATGGTCACCAGTACGTTACGTATGTCAGGGAAAGGAATCTTTATTTTTATTTTTTCAAAATCTGCCATTCTACTGCAGGTCTTATGTGAACGCAAAGATGATTGCACTTTTAGATATTTTTACTGATGCACTTTTAAATGGTAATTTGTCATATTCTGTGTGTTTCCTATGGTTGCTAATGGTTGAATGTTGCTGTGTTTTTTATGAAAAAGGGGGCATGTGCAAATTTGTGGTTCATATGCAATGATAATACAGTGGAACCTCAGAATTTTAACATAATTCATTCCCGTGAAGTGTTCAAAGACCTAGTTGTTTAACTTCTGAAACATACTTTCCCGTAGGAAATAATGTAAATGAGTTTAATCTGTTCCCAACTTCTAAACATCTCCACCCTTCAAATAGTAAATTGGCATTTTAATTTCTATTTATGTAAAAACATGTACACCCTGCAATCAAACAATAAAAATGCATAGACTTGAATTGTTATTATTTACCTTTTTGGTCGGGATAATGGGATTGTATGGACTCGGAGGGTAGGAGGAAGTTTCAAAGTCACCCATCCATGATTTGACTGTGTGTGATTTGACTTCTCCAGTAGCTTCTCCATTTCTTATATTATCTGTTGCCTTTGCTTTATAATGGTAGTCACTCCTTTGGGAACACTGATTGTCTTTTATTACATTTTTATTATTTAGGTTAGTTGAAATAGTTGACTTAGCCATGCGATGGTAGTTAGCAAGAGGCATAACAAAAGCATTTCTGTACTTACAGTGAAGAAAATAAGTACAGTATTTGAACACCCAGCTATATTGCAAGTTCTCCTATTTAGAAATCATGGAGGGATCTGAAATTTTCATCATAAGTGCATGTCCACTGTGAGAGAGATAATCAAAAAAGAAAATCCAGAAATCACAATGTATGATTTTTTTAATGTTTTATTTATGTGATACAGCTGCAAATGAATATTTGAACACCTGTCTATCAGCTGGAATTCTGACCCTCAAAGACCTGTTAGTCCGCCTTTAAAAGTCCACCTCCACCATGGATTATCCTGAATCAGATCCACCTGTGTGAGGTCGTTAGCTGCATAAAGAAACCTGTCCACCCCATACAATCAATAAGACTCAAACTTGTAACAGGGCCAACACCAAAGAGCTGTCCAAAGACACCAGAGACAAAATTGTACAACTCCCCACGGCTGGAAAGGATGACGGAGAAATTGCCAAGCAGTTTGGTGAACAAAGGTCCACTGTTGGAGCAATCATTAGAAAATGGAAGACGCTAAACCTGATGGTCAATCTCAATTGGAGTGGAGCCCCATGCAGGATATCACCTCGTGGGGTCTCAATGATCCTTAGAAAGGTGAGGAATCAGCCCAGGACAGGATTTGGTCCTGAAAAGAGCTGGGACCACCATTTCCAAGGTGACTGTTGGTAATACACTAAGACGTCATGGTTTGAAATCATCCATGGCACAGAAGGTTCCCCTGCTTAAACCAGTACTTCCCCAAGGCTTGTCTTAAGTTTGCCAATGACCATTTGGATGATACAGAGGAGTCATGGGAGAATGTTTTGTGGTCAGATGAGACCAAAATGGAACTTTTTGGTCATAATTCCACTAACCGTGTTTGGAGGAAGATGAATGATGAGTTCCATCCCAAGAACACCATCCCTACTGTGAAGCACGGGTGTGGTAGCATCATGCTTTGGGGTGTTTTTCTGCACATGGCACAGGACAATTGTACTGTATAAAGGAGAGGATGACGGCGGCTATGTATTGTGAGATTTTGGGGAACAACCTCCTTCCCTCAGTCAGAGCAATGAAGATGGGTCGTGGCTGGGTCTTTCAACATGACAATGACGTGAAGCACACAGCCAGGAAAACCAAGGAGTGGCTTCGTAAGAAGCATATCAAAGTTCTGGCATGGTCTAGCCAGTCTCCAGACCTAAACCCAATAGAAAATTTTTGGAGGGAGTTCAAATTCCATGTTTCTCAGTGATAGCCCAGAAATCTGTCTGACCTAAAGAAGATCTGTGTGAAGGAATTGGCCAAAATCCCACCTGCAGTGTTTGCAAACCTAGTGAACAACTACAGGAAACGTTTGACCTCTGTAATTGCAAACAAAGGCTATTGTCCCAAATATTAACATTGGTTTTCTCAGGTGTTCAAATACTTACTTGCAGCTGTATCACACCAATAAATCGTTAAAAAAATATACATTGTGATTTCTGGATTTTTCTTTTTAGATTATCTCTTTCACAGTGGACATGCACCTACGATGAAAATTTCAGACCACTCCATGATTTCCAAGTGGGAGAAATTGCAATATTGCTGGGCGTTCAAATACTTATTTTCTTCACTGTACTTCAGAATTCATCTGGCTGCTTCTGACTTTATTTCACATCTTTAATAAACACTAGTGACCCAGTGCTAAGTCATTTTTGGGAAGGAAGAGCTGTAACTTTGCCCATGCAGACTGACGGCAAACTTTGTTTCTACTCAAACAGAAAAGACGGGCTAATCCTCCCCAGTGTCGTGGTGGTGCTGCCGCCAATCCCAGTTATCATCAAGAGAGAGGCGGGGTACATGCTAAACTAGTTGCCAGCCACTTGCAGGGGACATAGAGACAGACAACAGTCGCACTAACAATCACACCAAAGGCCAATTTAGAGTCCCTAATTCATACATGTTTTTGGGGATGTGGGAGGAAACCAGAATGGGCCGGAGAAATCCCACACAGGCATGGGGAGAACATGCAAACTCCACACAGATTTGAATCCTGGACCTCAGAACTGTGAGGCGAACGGTCTAACCAGTTGCACCACTGTGCTGCCTCCTAGTGTATCTTAATGTGTTCAACTTTTTTTAAAAAAAAAAGATGTTTGAGAAGATTTAATTTTCTTTTAAATTTCTAATTGGAATTGGCCACGAGTCCACCGCAGACACTGTGGCCCAGCCTCAGCCGGACGTTGCCTCCAGCGGCCCCGAGGTAAATTGAGTTTGAGACACCTGGTGTAAAGGTTACTCGGATGATTGATCAGATGGATGATTGGTTGTTAGCATGACTGATTCACAAATCACAGGTTCTGTTTCTTTTTTTTTTATTTTATTATTTTAAATTTGGACCCCATCGTTCCTCTGTGGAGTTTGCAAGTCTTCCCCATGTTTGCATTGTTTTTTCCCGAGTTTGCGTCCCACACTGCAAAAGCATGCGTGGCCGGTTCAGTCCTTCCGTACAAGAAGGTTGCATTTTGTTTCACCAGTGTAAAGGAAATTTGATTTAAATGGACTTCCTTAAGTACAAACATGTTAATGCGAAGCAAGCGAGATTAGCTACATAAAAAATGTGAAGCTCGTGTTGCGCCTCAATACTTTACTCTGTTCATATGACGCGATCCAGACAAATATATGTTAGTGCGCATATAGTCGTTCTACTGGGGCACTGAATCGGCTACGAGTGATAACAGAGATCGCACTTGTGCTAAACTATCAAATAAATCTTCAAACGGCTTAAACATTCTAGTTTGCGTCGGAAGATCAATCTTTTTTTTTTTTTTTTTTTTTGTATGATTATTGTTGCCAATGGGGATGCTGTTGGGTTCTGCTGAATTCCAGTGCACCGGGAACTGGCGCTCGAATGCGCGTCGTCAGTGCGCACTGGCCGCTGTTGTGTTGCTCCAGCTCCGTACAAAGGCTCGCGTCGGTACTATACTCACATCCAAAATGACGGAGATACCTCTCCGCGGTTCAGGGGCGAAGAACTGCTCTTGAGCCACTGCCACCTCCTCCTTGCTGGTGGCGTACTCCCGGCTGGAGATGTTTTTGTTGTCGCTCATTTTGGTGACGATCCAGCGGACGAGCCCGTCAATTCCACCGGGCTGGGCGCCGCTGTTTCCTGACTGCGCTGCCGTTTCGGACTCGCTGTCCTCACCGGCTACGGGCTTGGTGTGTTCGCGGCTTTCTTGGGCTCGAAGTTTCGCTTGTTCTTTGTTCAGCAGTTTGTGGACTCCGTCCCTACAGTAGCGCGCTGCCTGCTCACACATCCTTTTGCTCGGAAGCGCTCATGCTGAGCTCTATGGGGGAGAATCCCCCAGCCTCCCGCCCCTCGCTTTTCTTCCCGGTTACATCACAACCCCAGCCTAAAACACACCCACCCTATACCCGGTTTTCACTTTGGTGCGATTAACTTTGGCATAATACGCAATTTGCAGTTCATTCCACAATAAGGAAGACAATTTGGATCATTAGACCCGTGTTGGTTTCTTCCTGTAACTTTTATAACTGTACCTCACGCTCGTCCCAATTCAAAACATTATCAATTCTTCTAAAAACAGTGGTAAATTACACCTCATTCTATATCACTTTTCTAAAAGTAGACTTTGCAGTACAAAAAAAAATAAATTGGGGGGGGGGGTCAAAAGTACTGTATGACCTAATAGTAGGATATTATTCAAATGATATTTTGAAAAAGCATTCCTCGCTAGTGCCAGTTTATTTTCGCTAATTAAATTTTAATACGCAAAGTCAATTGTCAATAATTGGCTAACACATATCATTGCCTTTCTGGGACACATTGCAGCCTCTTGCAAAAGAAACTATTATATTTTCTTGGCCAGATTATTTGACTCCAGTGAGCATGAAAATTATTATTATTTTTTTAAAGAACTGGACAGCTCTCAAAACAAATCAATCATAAACATAACTAATGGAGGTGTCCTATCCAAGGCCAAATGCATGTAGATCGACTTGGAAAACAACCGTGGACGTCACCTCACCGTTTTCGCGAGGTCGTCGTTAAGTCAATCACCTCTATTCTATTTTTCTTTATTATTCATTGTACGTTCCAAAAAATTGAAACATGAAACCGAGAACATTTCATGCTTAGCAATACACCATCATGAATATGCCGTGCTCGCACGTTAGCATTGTGAGATGGGAGCATTTCTTTCAAGGCATTTCAATTTCTTTTTTGCCTAAATAGATTTTACCATCTGTGTTGCCATGTGTATCTAATCTTCGCAGGGCCTTTAGAATCTCTATTGCTGGCCCAAACAACTTCAACTACAGTATATTAACAATCAGACTGTTTATTTAATCAATCATGATTTTAAATTCATCCTCACAGAGTAAGAGTAAAGGACCTGTGGCATGTTCATTTTTCGATCTGTGTTTTTTCAGAGGAAAAACGTGAATCAATCAGCACATAGTGATCCATCCATACTTTCTCAATATTGCTTATCCTGTTCAGGGTTGCTGGAGCCTGTCCCAGCTGACTTTAGGCAAAAGGCGAACTACATCCCGAGCCGGCCAAGAGCACACAGAGACACGGATGACCATTCACAACATTTCTGAGTAGGATCTTAACCCACAGTACGCGTACTAAAGTCAGGCGAGTGAACCACTACACTATGTGTATCTGACCCTGAAGTTTCATCCATCTTGTGCAGATAATGCACCTATTTTTGGTAACTTTCTAACCACTGTAATTTATGGAGCCATCAACTAGCAACTGCATCTTCTTTGAAACATGTGCAACGAATTAAAAGGCAACACAGTAATAAAAGTGAAGCTACAAAAACTTTTAATAGCTACAAAGAAAAATACAGCTAAAGAAATGGGACTTGAGCACAGAAGAGAGTAAAGGGGAATCACAAAACACGAGTGCCCCCGTGTGGTCGTTAGCCATGACAGCGAGTGCCTGCGCAGGTTGCTTCTTGATGGACTTGTTGCTCATATCTCAAATACAGATTTCCTCTTCTGGTAAGTGATGGTTCTACTTTCTCATAATTTGTCATTTTCCCTTTCTGAATAAGCTTTTGAAAGAATAAAAACATTTATTATTTCAGACTGTGATATAGCAATATATTTTTTGTTAAGTCTCTTTCTGTGTGGCCCAGTACCAAATGTCCCATGGACTGGTATGTGCATCAGAGGCCAGGGATTGTTTGTTATTATACACACATGAGAAGAAAATATTTCTGAACAGTGAGTGGAAAAACAACATTCTGAATCAATGTGTCGTGCAAGTTTAATCAATTTATGGACTAAGATGACTCGAGCAGGTTGCCTCTCAAGTAGTAAATCCAAGAGCAGGCTTTACTTTGTCCCTCCGTGCACTGGTTGGTGATGGTCAATTTGCCAATGCATGGCCGTGGCGAGCCTCCTTCTGGGGCCACAAAGTACACCTGGATGGGTTGCGTTTTTTTCGAGAGGATGGTGTCAGCTGCTTTGACTGTAAAACAAGGGTTGTCCACCTGCGGGAAAGACTACTGTTTAGTTACATAAACTAAACAACAATGGACACATTTTGCAGAGGTTGGAGTTAGTTTGTAGTCTAGTCATACACAATACCTGAAAAGAAAAGACTGTGGTCTGCAGGAACACATTCTTGAAGGAGATAGAGATGCTTCGGCCAGTCCTAATGTTGAATGGGCCTTGTGTTTTGGAAGGGAGGGCTATCCCATGTAACAGAAAAACGTATTCCCCCCCAATTCCAGAAGACAAGTGGAGCTGGCCTTTCACCTCTCCAAGCTGATAAGGCTCGAAACAAACCTCCACACTGACTTGAGACCCTGTCTGGTTACCTGGCAAGGCAGCCACAGTCTTGTTCACAATAAAGGCTGGGCAGTCAGTCTGCAGTTAGGGGAGGGCAAAACAGGACAGAGAAACTGAAGATGCTGCAGATAAACTTCCTTAACGGAGAAGTGTTATGCATTTTTTCTTTTTTTACAATTGAAAGCAATTTCCAGGTGTCGCTACATGTCTGTGACAAGTGTAACTGGTGGCCATTCGGCTTGGTCTAGCACTAGTACGGAACCCACGTGAGAACCATCCCTTACTTCCGCATTGAACGCACTATACAACAGGGGTAGTGCAGCTCTTAAAAGACATCAAGAAGTGAGGTCTCTGTTCTCGGGCTTTAGTGAACATGCAATAAGAATCAAAAGTACACTTTATAAAACCTATTTCTTGTCTTGCCAAACTGAGCCTACTGTGAGAGGGTGATCCTCTCTCGTGCAAGTTAGCAACTGTTTACCGTGCCTCATATAGTTGGGGGCCAAGGGAGAATAGGACTTCCATTACAAGACAGAGTTCGGGAATTGCCACTAGGTGGGTGGCTTCTCCTTGGGGAGTGACTATTAAAGACAATTAAACCCATCCATCCATCCATGCATGCATCCATCCATCCATCCATCCATCCATCCATCCATCCATCCATCCATCCATCCATCCATCCATCCATCCATCCATCCATCCATCCATCCATCCATCCATCCATCCATTTTCTTCACTGCTTGTCCTCACAAGGGTCATGGGAGTGCTGGAACCCACCACAGCTGTCAACGGGCAGAAGGCGGGGTTACCCTGAACTGGTTGCCAGCCCATCGCCGGGCACATAGAGACAAACAGCCACACTCACAATCACAACTTGGGGCTATTTAGAGTGTTTTGTAGGAGGAAACCGCGGTGCCTGGAGAAAACCCACGCAGGCACAGAGAGAACCTGCAAACTCCACACAGGGAGGAATGCGATTAAACCTCAGAACTGTGAGGCCAACGCTTTCCAGGTGCGCCACCCTGCTGCCGACAGTTACACCGTTTCTGCATATTACACTTCATGCACTTTGTCAGTGTGCAAACCTGTTGAACGTACCACATGAACACATCGCCGCACATAAATACCCTGAATTCTCACTGCATCAACTCCAGCAAGCAATCAAGTATGTTCTGCTTATCAGAAGATAATGTTGTCAGCTCATGCTAATATTTGAAAAAGTCAATGCAGTTTTGCCAGTCTTCAGGTTTCTGTGAATATTCTCATTCATTCTTGCCAAATTATTCTCTGGGCATTGAATCAATCGTGACTAGACTATTCTGAATGTCATAGAAGACATTTTGCCTCTCGTCCAAGCAACTTTCATCAGTTCAATAAGATGGATTGTGAAGACGCTCCCTCTAGTCATAACGGTTCACTGAAAGATACATTTTCAGAAATAGGCAGTTAACAAAAGATTATTTTAATGTCACATTGATGGCTGAGCTACCATTGAAGAGGGACCTAGGAACTAGTACAAAACAAACGTCAACCTTCTACATGTACCCTTTTAACACCACACTCTTTCCTACCTTGCAGGCATATTCAGTTTTGAAGTGGGAGAAGTTGAGAAATTTAACAGCAACACAGTGGTTTGTCCCCAGAGAAGCGCTGAATCGAATGGTCTTCTCTGGTGGTTGAGGGAGAGCTCGTAGAAGTAGACCATAGTGGAAATAACCGAGTTCACTGCAAAAAAGAGACAGCCGGGAGGTTGTCTCGCCGACGCGGAGGGGCTGATAGTCAAATGTCAGAGCACCCTAATGAGAAAGCACACACCAAAAGAGTTTGTCAGGAAACACCAAAGCATGGTGGCGTGACCTGTGTAATATTTTACCTTTGACATCCCTGGCACCGTGTGCAGGCTTGGAGCACTGATGTCAGGACATTTACAGTCAACGGTGAGGCAGATTGGCGTGCTTAAAGGATTCTCCACTTCTATGGTGGCCGAAGTCTTTTCACGGACATTTGACACCAGTTCGACAGTGGACAAGTCTACTGGACTGGTAACCTTAAAGTTAATGATATAGTACAAGTACTCCCCCGACGCCTGATTTAGAAATGTCACCTAGAAAGAGAGGATGGCGTGACTCAAAAATCTAAATCAAAATCAAATGTTTGTGTTCAAACCTTGGCATTGTACTGGCCCTCTCTGAATGTGTAAAAATGAATCTTGTAGTCCTTCTTAGACAGAGCCGGGACATCAATGTACTCACGACCCTTCAGAGATACTGTAGTATCCGGATTTTCAGGTCTCAGAAACTCTATTATAACAAGGAACCTGGGCACAAATACACAATTGTGATTGGACTGTGTCTTGTCAGAAACTCTATTATAACAAGGAACCTGGGCACAAATACACAATTGTGATTGGACTGTGTCTTGACATACAGTAAGTGTGATTGTACACAAATAAGCCAGTGTAATGCTGTATAACATATTTTGTTCCACCAAGGACAAAAGTTGGAAGACTTTGGGTCAAGACCAGAGGTATGCACAAATGGCTTATGGCGCTACTGCATTATCGCCATTGCCCTGGATGAGAAATGTACCCTTTTTTTGGATCTTATTTCTTTATTCATCAATATTAAAACACACACACGCACACACACATATAATAGTGTTTTGATATCTAACAGTTATTTATTTGCATTCTTGGAAGACGTGCCCATCGCTGATCTCCATTACACATATGCTCTCGCCTATATTGTCGCCATCCATGAAAACGTTTTAATGCAAAATTAACCACAAAATGACCCAAAAAGATTTGTTGGACCACTGAAAATATTATGTGGCTACCAGACCAACCTTACCTAAACACAGCAATTTGTGCATAAAATGTTTGTGCACAGTGCAGTTTATCCTCTACATTACACATCCTTGGCCAAGACATCAAAAGCAACAGCTGGCTCATCTCCAATCTGAAAAATACCCATCGTATTTTTGGAAAAATTTCCACATTATTTTCGAGAAATTACGGTAAATGTCACAATACAGTTGAACAGCTTGAGGGGCAGCTGTGGTGAAGGATGTGTCCTTAAATCCACAAGTGGGTTCAGCACCAGATTGTGTCAGCCAGACCAAAGCTCCAGCCGGTCCACTTCCTGTCGATATGCAGACTTCTTATCTTTGATGATGTAATCTGCGAATTTCAGGAGTTTGACAGCTGGGTGCGTTGAGGTGAGGTCGTTTGTGAAGAGAGAAGAAGAGCAGCGGGGAGACCTAGGGGTGCCCCAGTGGTGATGGTCCATGTAGATGACGTGGTCATCCCCAACCTCACCTACTGTGTCCTGACAGTTAGGAAGTTGTAAATCCACTGGTAGATGTCAGGCAACATGATGATCTGGAGAAGGTTGGAGAAGAGGAGTTCAGGGATGGTGTTGAACGCAGATCTGAAGCCCACGAACAGGATTCCCGGATAGGTTACCATGCTCTCCAGGTGTTTATGAATGAAGTGCAGACCCGTTTTGACTGCATTGTCCCCTGACCTGTTTGCTTTGAAGGCAAACTACATTGGGTCCAGCAGGGGACCTGTGATGCTCTTGAGGTTTGTCCAGAACAAGGCGTTAAAAGGACTTCATGATCAGATGTCAAGGCCACAGTCCTGTAGTCATACAGACCCAGGATTGTAGGTCTCTTTGGGACCGGGATAATAGTGGAGTGTTTGAAGCAGGGTGGTACTTCTCACAGTTCCAGAGAACTGCTGAACATCTTTGTGAAGACTTGGGCAAGTTGGTCCGTGCAGACTTTGAGGCAGGATATGGACACAAGGTTTGGGCCTACTGCTTTGTTTATCTTTTGTTGTTTGAAGATGCAGCTCATGTCCTGTTCGTGGATGGTCAATGCAGAAGTCAGAGGTGTTGAATTGGTGGGTGTGGGGTGTGAAAGTGTCTTTTCAAATCTGTAGTAAAACCTGTTCAGGTTGTCGGCTAGCCCACTATTGTTATCCACTGGGGGGAAATCGTAGCTTGTAATCCGTGCCAGACTGATTTGGAGTCGTTAGCGCCAAGCTGTCTTTTTTCCAGTTTTACTCCATAACCCTCTTCGAAATGTTAATTTCTTTTGTCAGCTTGTTTCTTGTGTGATTGTATAGGGCCCTATCCTTGTTACGATCTGTGACCTCTTTAGCCTGGTGAAGTTCCTTAATTTTGGTAGTAAAACACAGTTTGTTGTTAATGAACGTGCGAAAGGTTTTTGTTGGTATAACATACCTCCTCACAGAAATTGACATACAATGTAATAGCATTGTATACTCGTCTAAGCTACTAGCTGGATTTTCAAAGACACTCCAGTCTGTGTGAAATCTTCTGAGTCAAACAAATGTTTTTAAATAGTGATTTAATTCCTTAAGGAAAAAAAACCCGATTCAAAGTTACTTGATCCTGTGTGAAAGATTCAAACAACTAGGGCAAAATATCTTCAGAGATGTGAAAGATTAATTTCCAATTGTTGAAAACACTTGATTTTTTAAAAATGATTTTAAACATTAAAGTGGTGAAACTGCAAAAACAAAAAGAGGGGAATGCTTTTTCACTGCACTGTATGTACATAATTCTTTACTGTATGTTTTACCGTTTCTGCTTTGAGAGCCAGTTGGTCACAGGGAGTATCTGTGTGTGATGAGTCTTGGCAGGAAGTTCATTTAAAATCGTGTTCTCTGGTTTAGGAGGCTCAGCAGTTCCTTGTAGCAAGTACAGCATGCCCGCCCCATTGGGGAATGAAAAAAAGACTGACCCCTAAAGATACCGCAGAGACAGACACATAATATTAGCCCAGGCATACACAAACATATATTTATTACTCCTACTTAATGTTCGTGTTTCATAATTTAAACACGAGAACAAATAGCTTACTCCAGTATCACCCATTATCAACATCAATAGGTGAATAGCTGTGACTGTGGTACTGATATAGTGTTCCCTTGTGATGATATCAGCATGGTTTACCATAACACCACAAAGTCCCCAATAGTTTGAATGAGTTTGCTTTGTGAGACCTTTTCCTTGCGCCTAGTCCTGTTATGGGTCGCCACAGTGCGTCATCTTTTTCCACGTAAGCCCATCTCCTGCATCTTCCTCTCTAACGCCACCTACCCTCATGTCTTCCCTCACAACATTCATCAACCTTCTCTTTGGTCTTCCTCCCACTCTTTTGCATGGTATCTCCATCCTCAGCACTCTTCTCCCAATATACTCACTCTCTCGCCTCTGGACATGTTCAAACCATCAATGTCTGCTCTCTCGACTCTGTCTCCAAAACATGTACATTTGGCTATCACTTTCATTACCTTATTTCTAATCCTATCCAACCTGCTCACTCCTAAAGAGATCCTCAACATCTTCATTTCTGCCACCCCCAGCTCTGTTTCTTATTCTCTCTTCAATGCCACCGTCTCGAACCTGTACATCATGGGCGGCCTCACCACTGTTTTATTGACTTTGCCCTTCATCCTAGCAGAGACTCTTCTGTCACATAGAACACCAGACACCTTCCACCATCTGTTCCACCCCACTTGGACCCGTTTCTTCACTTCCTTACGACACACTCCATTACTCTGCATTGTTGACCCAAAGTATTTAAAGTCGTCCATCCTTGCTATCTCTCCTCCCTGTACCTTCACTCTTCCCCCACCGCCCCTCTCATTCATGTACATATACTCTGTTTTACTTTTGATAATCTTCATTCCTCTCCTGTCCAATGCATGCCTGCATCTTTCTAAATGTTTCTCCACCTGCTCCCTGCTTTCACTACAGATCACAATGTCATCTGCGAACATCATGGTGCAAGGAGATTCCAGTCTAACCACATCTGTCAGCCTATCCATTACCACAGCAAAAAGGAAGGGGCTCAGAGCTGACCCCTGATGCAGTCCCACCCTACCTTAAATTCTTCTGTCACATCTAGACATTACCACTGTTCTGCTGCCCTCATACATGTCCCGTACTGTTATACATGCAGTAACACAGTTCCTCCCTTGGTACTATCAAAGGCTTTCTCAAAATCTACAAAGACACAGTGTAGCTCCTTCTGACCTTCTCTGTACTTTTCCACTAGCATCCTGAAGGCAAATAATGCATCTGTGGTATCATGCATCTTTCTAGGCATGAAACCATATTGTTGCTCGCAGATACTTACTTCTGTCCTGAGTCTAGCCTCCACGACTCTTTGCCATAACTTCATTGTTTGACTCATCAACTTTATTCATCTATAGTTTCCACGGCTCTGCAAATCGCATGTGTTCTTAAAAATGGGAACTAACACACGTTTCCTCCATTTTTCAGGCATCTTCTCTGCTGCTAGCTTTCTATGTTGTTCCACAGTGTTTAAAAATGTGACGTCATACATGTTCAAAAGTGTTTAAAACATTTAAAAAATATTTTTATATGGTATTTTTCCAAGAGTATCTTGATATTATTTTGCATTAATAAAAACACAACAAAAGTCAAGATCATCTGGTAGCAAGGTCAGAATAATTATAGCAAAACAACAGTTAGCCATAGATGTTTAAATACACTTGGATAATTAAATAAATAAATAGATGGACAGATTATCAGACAGAGTTTTCAGTTTTCAGTTTCAAAGCAATTCAATTGCTCCTTTACCAAGTGTTTCTTTCCATCAACAGTCATGGTCAGTGGTCTGAAGGTGACCTCATATGTGTTGCTTTGAAGAGGCTCAAGAACCACAGATGGTGCAGCTCTCCAGTGTTTCCCGTTGATGACGGGCCGTATGCTGCAACGCTGGTTTGTGGGGTTGACCACAGACAGTGTCTGAGTATGTGAGCCACGCACTGGGCAAGAGAAATTGACCACCTGAGTTTAAATAAAGGCATAGCAGAATAATTAAACACAGTAAATTAAGGTCACAAACACTCATTAATTTCATGAAAACACCAAAGTGAGAGGAATCTACTAATATTTGCTTTGATTCTTCATACCACTCCTGAGCAGTGATGCCGGTACCATGTTGTAAAGTAACAACATGTTTCTCCAAAAATCTGACGTTTTGAGTGATGAGCGAAGTAATATGTTATTATTCCCAGGAAAGTAATTAGACTACAGTTACTTCTTCAATCCAATAAGTTACTTTTGTATCATCCATGCGGCTCACCAAACAGTGATTTTTAGCTGATGATTCAAGACAAATCCAAATGTGCAAAAGCATTTAAACATGACCACTCTGTTTTCAACGACTAGAAGAAAGCTAAGATAGCTAGGATAGGCTCCAGCACTCTCACAACCCTTGTGAGGATGAGGTTAGGATGGATGGATGGATGCATGTATGGTTCACGTTGATGACATCATTCTATAACGCCATCGGAAAGGTCCATTAGTATGGTTAAGCCAATGCTTTTTCTGTACTGTAGATAAGTGATATTTCTGCCACGTGGCATATGCCAAAAATAAGAAAACAGATACTTTTTTTCCGAGTTGCTTTTAAATCAAGTAACCAGCAAAGTAAGTACTTTCCTTTTCGGCTCAAATAATCAGTAAAGCAATTAAGTTAGTGCGGCACGGTGTCTGAGCTGGTAAAGCGTCGGCCTCACAGTTCTGAGGACCCGGGTTCGATCCCGGCCTCACTTGTGTGGAGTTTACATGTTCTCCCCGTGCCTGCGTGGGTTTTCTCCGGGCACTCCGGTTTCCTCCCACATCCCAAAAACATGCAACATTAATTGGACACTCTAAATTGCTAAGGTGTGATTGTGAGTGTGGCTGTTTGTCTCGATGTGCCCTGCGATTGGCTGGCAACCAGTTCAGGGTGTACCCTGCCTCCTGCCCGTTGACAGCTGGGATAGTCTCGAGTGGATGGCACTTAAGTTACTTTTTCAAGGTAACTGTGGCAACACTGCTCCTGAGCAGATAGCAATACATGAACAGCATGTACTCACTGTCCCTTTCTGCACAACTTAAAAAAACAATCGACAGCATCAGATATATAAATCTACAAAGTATTTTTAATGAAGTGATTTTTGCTCAACATTGCATTTGTCAAAGTAATACTGTGTATAATAACCAAACCTCTTTGTTGGAAGCGGCTGCAATGCAAGAGCCTGTCACAGTGAGAGTGATGAGTGAAGAGGAGCCCTCAATGCAGCAAGTTAGGTTCTCATATCTTGAGTCATTATTTAAGCGAATAGGTGAAAATGTCAATTCTAAAGGAACCTGGGTTCCTGGGTGGATGGTGCCTTTAGTTGGCTGGATGGACAACTCTGAAGGAAAGTCTTCAGTTTTCCATTGGAACCTGTTTATTGTGTCAAAAAGGAGAAGGGGTGATATTCACATTAAACTATTACCAAAAAAAGTGAAAATTGCTGTCATTACATTTGTAAAATACATGAATCATTCAAAAACGTGTTAACTCATTTTGTCTTTATTTTACGAATCAGAAGTTCAGCAGTCATGCTTACCGGGCACAAAGTTCTCCTGTATTGATCATGACAACTTTCTTTTTGGCCTGGCATTGCTGGACGATTGCACCAAATCCCAGGTGGTCCTGCTCTAGACGAACATCTACACCCTAATCATATGAATCAGAGCTGCATCATCTTACTTAACAATTATATATTTGAGACAACAAATCATAACACAGTTTGTCTCACTACAGTAATTAAAACTGGAGATGCTTAAATTTGCAGGAAGAGATATCAACATGAAATACAAGTTTCTGCCTCCTCAGACAAATTTTTGGGTCGCTCGCTTGGTCACATCAAATTAATAAGCACTTTTCAGAGTGTTTTTTACAATCAAAGGTTACATGATTTGCCATTACATACACTAAACAGTATACAAATTTGAACTGTACCTGGCAGCACCCCTGGATGGTCAGCAGGGGATGTAAATAGCTGTCAATCTCAGCCTGCAGCTCAGCAGTAAAAGGAGAAATACGCTGATTGGGTGTAAACAGGATCTCAACATAACATGAAACTTGAAGAGCTCTGAGGTAGAGTTCAGTGACTGGACTGAATGATAAATCCTGGAGGTGAACAAACAGAGAAGTCATGACTACAGTACTGTTTAAAAGGATTTCCCCCCTTCTTAAACTATTTTTTGCATGGTTTCCACACTTAGTTTAAAGATAAAAACAATATAAAGATCAGACAAAGATAATCCAAGTCAAAATAAAATGTTTTTAAATGGTGATTTTATAATTAAAGGAAAAAAATAAATATTTATTTATAATGGAAATAAAAATATTCAAACCTACCTTGCCATGTATAAAACCCATTTGCCCACTATTGCATCATAAATTAGCTGTGGCTAATCATATACAGTAATACATCACTACTTCGGGGATCACCGATCGCGGATTCAGTGCATTGTGGATTTCCGGACAAAAAAAAAAAAGGCGTATCGCTACGTACTAATGTGCCATCCCTGGCGTCATGAATGAACCAATGAAGCAAGAAAATAAATAAATAAATAAATAAATAATGAACAAAAAAAAAAAACGCAGCATACATTAGTAAGAGCACTGTATTGGATATTACGGGGAAAGGCAATGCGCCATCCCCAGGATGACGACATGGACCAGTGAAGCAATAAATAAATAAATAAACAAACACCAGCATCCAGTACCACAGTACTGGAGCGGGAAGCCGCATTGATCAGATATAATACAGCATCCTCGGCAAGACGACAAGGACCTATGAAGCAAAAAAAGAAAGAAAAAAAACGCCATTTACCCCTACTTCACGGTTTTTCCACTTTTTGCGGGATTACTGTGTTTTGAAAAGCTATGTTCATTTTCGTTGTCCACTGATCACTGATTTCTTGAGTGAAATGGTCTGGAGGTAATTAAGATCCATGCCTGAAAATCTCCAGACTCGTTCAATCACGAAATCCATCTATCCATTTTCTGAGCTGTTAATCCTCATGAGGGTTGCGGAAGAGCTGGAGCCTATCCCAGCTGTCAACGGGCAGGAGGCAGGGTACACCTTAAACTGGTTGCCAGCCAATCGCAGGGCACATGGAGCGAGACAACAGTTGCACTCACAATTACACCTAAGGTCAATTTAGCGTCTTCAATGAATGCATGTTCTTTGGAAACCAGAGTGCCAGGAGAAAACCCACACTGGCACGGGCAGAACTTGCAAACTCCACACAGGCGGGGCCTGAACCCCAGTCCTCAGAACTGTGATGGCAACACTTTACAGCTGCAATGCCATGCTGCCCATTCAAGAAATCACACTAAAAAAAAATGTAAAAAAGATGTCTGACAAAACGAAGTTATCTAAAAGCTCTCAAATACCTGCAACAAAATGTCACAATCCAAAGAAATTCAATAACAGATGAGAAATAAAGTAATTGACATTGGTGAGTCCATAAAGAATTACAATAAAATTTTTTAAGAATTAGGACTCCAGCGAACCACAACATTTAAAGAACTACAGCCAATCCTTGCATCAGATAGAGACTGAGCAAAAATGTCATACATAGCAAAGTTTCAAAGCCAAAACCACTGCTTCCGAGGTGTCTCTGGCCCACAAAGATTACCCCAAAAGCACAGTGATGACTTACCCAGGAGGTCACAAAATAACCCATGACAACATTAAAACAATTGGAGGACTCCCCTTGCCTCAGTTAGAGACAGGGCAAAAATGTCACCCATGGGGAAAATCACTGCTGACCAAAAATAACATAACGGCACATCTTACTTTTACCCCCAACCCCTCAATAAATAAATAAACAAACAAATAAACAAATAAATAAATAAATAATGAAAACCCCATCTTATTGATTTCTATGACTTTTGGGAAAATATTCTATGAAATTATGACAAGTACTTTTGGAAAGGTGTGTGTTGTGTTACATCAGTAGTAAATGTTAACACAGCATTTGTGAATGATTTTATTTGTTGCTGCTGAGTGTGGTCCAACCGTTATTGGGGCAATTTGTCACACAGCCAAAAGTACGTTCAATTTGCTTTGCCCCTACCCCCCAAAAAAAAAAAATCACCATTTTAATTGCATGCGTCTTACATTTATGTGGATTATATTTGTCTGATATTTATACATATTTGTATATATTCTTTGATAGTCTTTAATATTATAGTGGGGGAAAAACACAAGTTGAGAAAGGGGCAAATAATTTTTCACAGCACTGTATATGCTGTTCACTTCTGAGTATTTCATGTATGCTCCTTACCTTCATCTCCAAATGTGTTTTTTTCGTGTCAAGCTGCAAGGTGAAGGAAATGTCCAAAATACTGCGGTTGACTAGCTGCACCCGTTTCATAACTTTCTCACCAGGGGTCAAATTTCCAAGTTTCACTTTCTGGTGCTTGGGAGCCAATACTCCCAACTAGAAGAAAATTATACAAATGTGCAAAAACTAGATCAAACTTGTCTAGCTTTTGTCAGTCCATCAAGTTTTATTAGGTTGAGGAGTTTGAGGTTGGTAAAAGAGAGAAAAGATTGTTCTTGAGTGTAGTACACCAGCTATTTACCTTGAGTTCAATTCCTTGTCCCCTAATGTCCACCTGCTCCTTGATACAGCTGTTTATTAAGAAGATGACATTTTCGTGGTAATGCCGCGGCTCTCGAGGATAGAAGGTGATGGGAATCTCAACCACAGCACCAGAGGATAAAACATCCGGTTTGAATCCAATTTCAAGGAATGAGCATTTTCTAGACTGACACTTGACACTGAGAAGCAGAACGACATGCTCACAACTACTACTACTTTATGTGTTTTACTATGTATTTTACATCTTGACTAACTCGAACACGTGGTGGAACAACTAACCTGATGTCCCTGTTGCCTTTATTTCTTAACACAAGAGTGTGGGATGCTGGCACCATGCCAGGATAATACACAAAGTTCTTGCCAAAGTTGTACTTTTTGAAGGAGAATTCCAGTTCAGGTGCCACACCACTCCCTTCAATGGTGATGGTAAACAATGGACCTTTAGTGACCTGAACAGAGAAGGAGTCAAAGTAATAATGAAGTTTGTCTGTTTTTGTCAATACAATTGAAAAAAAAAAAATTGGCATGGTTCCTAAATTAAAAGTACAGTATCAATTTCTAGGATATTTACTTTGTTTTAAATGTTAATAAAAAGTTTTTGTTCTTTGATTTTAAATGCTTTAAAGCACATTTTGTTACCTTGTGTGCAATAAAATGTGCAATAAATTGTCTTTGCTTTCTTTTGAAGGCAGTAGGAATTCACAAAGTGTCACAGTGGGCAACTGGTTACACAATTCTGAGGACTCGGATTCAGGTCGGTGGAGTTTGCATGTGTCCGTATGTCTGTCTGGGTATTCTCCAGGTACTCCAGTTTCCTCTCACATCCATAAAACATACATTGTGGGGTAATTGAGGACTCTAAATTCAACTACTCTAAACAGTAGGTGTGAATGTGAGTGTGAATGGTTGTTTATATGTGCCCTGTATCTTACCTTGACGGCCAGTCGGATATCTTTGAGAATGCAACTGCTCCGAGGGGAAAAGAAGAGCGCTGACTGCAGCTTCTGCCCAATAGCAATTGTAGCATTTTTGGGTTTTGTTACTAGGTTTTGAAGCAGCTCACTTGGCCCTTCTAGTTCAAATTTCACATCCATGTTGTGTCTCCCTGTATTGGTCACCAGGATATTAAAGGTAGCTTGCTCTGAAATGCCCACCTAGAGCATATGCATACAGTCAGACGATATAAAACTCAATTTAGTGTGTTTCAGTGTAGTGGTTCCAACATCATACTCTGCTTTGTATTATGCGTTTACACATGTTTATGACGATGACTACTTACCTTGCCGAAGTCTAAAGTATCTAAAATGTCAGGACTGAGCTCCCTGAGACCACCATCTGGATTTTCCACTTGAACAGAAGCAGTAATTGTAAAACATTGTGCCTTACAAGTGAGGATAAGTGGCTTTGACTTCCTCTTCACCCTCAGAGTTAATCTGAAGCTCACGTAGCCCTGACGGCAAGGACTGAATGACACTGACAGGGGCAACCTGCATCACATGTCTCAGTTTAAAACTCAAAATCTTATTTCTTTGTCATAAAAGACATTGCATTGTGTTACATCAATTGGATGCTTTCAAGTCATTCACCTATCTTTGGCCGCCACTGTCCCAGACATGGGATGCAAAATGAGGCTGGACTCTTGGTCATCACAGAATAATGATGGCTGCAATGCACTGAAGTGAAAGGGTTCCTTCTCTCCATTCACTAAATTCACTGTTTGTGAAACTTTATTACCTACAGGAAACAGAAAATGCTCAGCCATTCGTAGTGATGTTCAACAGTCATTTCCAGATCTTACAAGCTGCTTTATGATTGGAAACTATTCAATGAAATACAAAGAATGGATACTTGAAACATACAGTTGTGCACTTGTTCATATTGACATTGAGATTAAGAGATAAATGGTATGATTTGCTAAAGCGTTTTCAAGTGCAAAAAAAATGGGTGGGAACATGATCTCTCACACAATTCTGGAAGCAGATCTAACTAACCAGGTGGACTGAGAACTGTCTGCCAAATGGGCAGACATATAAGGGGGCAGAGGATGGAGCTGCCAGGCAAAAGAGCAAGAGAAAGACCAAAGAAAAGGTTGATGGATGTTGTGATGGAAGACGTGAGGACAGTGGGTGTTAGAGAGGAGGATGCACGACTTAGGCTTGGGTGGAAAAAGATGGCACAGTGGCTAACAGGACAAGCCGAAAGAAAAAAAACATATATATATATATATATATGTGGTACAGTGAATCAGCTGGTAAAGTGTTCGCCTCACAGTTCTGAGGACCCGGGTTCAATCCCGGCCCCACCTGTGTAGAGTTTGCATGTTCTCCCCGTGCCTGTGTGGGTTTTCTCCAGGAAGGAAATTGTTTAAAAAAATCATACATTGTGATTTCTGGATTTTTCTTTTTAGATTACCTAAATGGACATGCACCTACGATGAAAATTTCAAACCCCTCCATGATTTGTAAGTGGGAGAACTTGGAATATAGCAGGGTGTTCAAATACTCATTTTCTTCATTGTGTACTTAGCCGCCTATCCTCATGAGTCTCGCGGGAGTGCTGGAGGCCTCTCCCAGCTGTCAACGGGTCGGAGGCAGGGTACACCCTGAACTGTGAACTGTGTGTGTGTGTGTGTGTGTGTATATATATATGCAGCCCTATGGGGGCACAAACCAGTGCAATCTGTAGGCCGGTCCCAAGCCCGGATAAATGCAGAGGGTTGCGTGAGGAAGGGCATCCTAACTTGCAGGGCGTCGGTGGAAATTCAGCTACTGTGGGTCGAAGACAAAGAAGAGGAGGAAACCGGATCCAGCGTCAGAAGAAAAAGAGGGAGCAGGGTTTAAATGATTCTACCACGGAGTAGATGGGAAGAGAAATGGAGTAGGGGTTATTTTAAAGGAAGAGCTGGCTAAGAATGTCTTGGAGGTGAAAAGAGTATCAGATCGAGTGATGAGACTAAAATTTGAAATTGAGGGTGTTATGTATAATGTGGTTAGCGGCTATGCACCACAGGTAGGATGTGACCTAGAGTTGAAAGAGAAATTCTGGAAGGAACTAGATGAAGTAGTTCTGAGCATCCCAGACAGCGAGAGAGTTGTGATTGGTGCAGATTGTAATGGACATATTGGTAAAGGAAACAGGGGCGATGAAGAAGTGATGGGTAAGTATGGCATCCAGGAAAGCAACTTTGAAGGGCAGATGGTGGTGGACTTTGCAAAAAGGATGGAGGTGGCTGTAGTGAACACTTATTTCCAGAAGAGGGAGGAACATATAGTGACCTACAAGAGCGGAGGTAGAACCACGCAGGTAGATTATATTTTGTGCAGACGATGTAATCTGAAGGAGGTTACTGACTGTCAAGTAGTGGTAGGGGAGAGTGTAGCTCGACAGCATAGGATGGTAGTATGTAGGATGATTCTGGTGGTGGGTAGGAAGATTAAGAAGACAAAGGTAGAGCAGAGAACCATGTGGTGGAAGCTGAGAAAGGAAGAATGTTGTGCGGCCTTCCGGAAAGAGGTGAGACAGGCTCTCGATGGACAACCGAAGCTCCCAGAAGACTGGATGACGACAGCCAAGGTGATCAGAGAGACAGGCAGGAGAGTACTTGGTGTGTCATCTGGTAGGAAAGGGGAAAAGGAGACTTGGTGGTGGAACCCCAAAATACAGGGAGTCATACAAGGAAAGAGATTAGCGAAGAAGAAGTGGGATACTGAGAGGACTGAGGAGAGGCGAAAGGAGTACATCGAGATGCCACATAGGGAAAAGGTAGAGGTGGCAAAGGCTAAACAAGAGGCATATGAAAACATGTACACCAGGTTGGACACAAAAGAAGGAGAAAAGGATCTCTACAGGTTGGCCAGACAGAGGGATAGAGATGGGAAGGATGTGCAGAAGGTTAGGGTGATTAAGGATAGAGATGGAAATGTGTTGACTGGTGCCGGTAGTGTGCTAAATAGATGGAAAGAATACTTTGAGAAGTTGATGAATGAAGAAAATGAGAGAGAAGGAAGAGTTGAAGAGGCAAGAGTGAAGGACCAGGAAGTGGAAATGATTACTAAGGGGGAACTCAGAAAGGCACTACAAAGGATGAAAAATGGAAAGGCAGTTGGTCCTGATGACATACCGGTAGAGGTATGGAAGCAATTTGGAGAGATGGCTGTGGAGTTTTTGACCAACTTATTCAACAGAATACTAGCGGGCGAAAAGATGCCTGAAGAATGGAGGAAAAGTGTTCTAGTTCCCATTTTTAAGAACAAAGGGGATGTTCAGAGCTGTGGGAACTATAGAGGAATAAAGTTGATGAGCCACACAATGAAGTTATGGGAAAGAGTAGTGGAGGCTAGACTCAGGACAGAAGTAAGTATCTGCGAGCAACAGTATGGTTTCATGCCTAGAAAGAGTACCACAGATGCATTATTTGCCTTGAGGATGCTCGTGGAAAAGTACAGAGAAGGTCAGAAGGAGCTACATTGTGTCTTTGTGGATCTAGAGAAAGCCTATGACAGAGTACCAAGAGAGGAACTGTGGTACTGCTCGTGTAAGTCTGGTGTGGCAGAGAAGTATGTTAAAATAGTACAGGACATGTATGATGGTAGCAGAACAATGGTGAGGTGTGCCTTAGGTGTGACAGAGGAATTTAAGGTGGAGGTGGGACTGCATCAGGGTTCCATGCTGAGCCCCTTCCTGTTTGCAGTGGTAATGGATAGGCTGACAGATGAGGTTAGACTGGAATCCCCTTGGACCATGATGTCCGCAGATGATATTGTGATATGCAGTGAAAGCAGGGAGCATGCAGAGGAACAATTGGAAAGATGGAGACATGCACTGGAAAGGAGAGGAATGAAGATTAGCCGAAGTAAAACAGAATATATGTGCGTGAATCAGAAAAGTGGAGGGGGAAGAATGAGGCTACAGGGAGAAGAGATAGCGAGGGTGGACGACTTCAAATACTTGGGGTCAACAATACAGAGCAATGGAGAGTGTGGTCAGGAAGTGAAGAAACGGGTCCAAGCAGGTTGGAACAGCTGGCGGAAGGTGTCTGGTGTGTTATGTGACAGAAGAGTCTCTGCTTGGATGAAGGGCAAAGTTTATAAAACCCTGGTGAGGCCGGCCATGATGTACGGATTAGAGACGGTGGCACTGAAGAAACAACAGGAAGCTGAACTGGAGGTGGCAGAAATGAAGATGTTGAGGTTCTCGCTCGGAGTGACCAGGATGGATAGGATTAGAAATGAGCTCATTAGAGGGACAGCCAAAGCTGGATGTTTTGGAGACAAGATTCGAGAGAGCAGACTTCGATGGTTTGGACATGTTCAGAGGCGAGAGAGTGAGTATATTGGTAGAAGGATGCTGAGGATGGAGCTCCCAGGCAAAAGAGCGAGAGGAAGACCAAAGAGAAGGTTTATGGATGTGGTGAGGGAAGACATGAGGGCACTTGGGGTTAGAGAGGAAGATGCAAGAGATAGGCTAAGATGGCAAAAGATGACACGCTGTGGCGACCCCTAACGGGACAAGCCGAAAGGAAAAGAAGAAGAATATATATATATATGTATACACACACACACACACATAAATATACACACACACACACGCAAACATGTACGCACACACACATAGACATGTACGCACACGCACACGCATAATGATATCTCGGTTTTTGAACGTCTCTGTTTTCGTACAAATCGGTTTTCGAACTAAAATTGAGATTTTTTTTTTTTTTGCTTTGGTTTTTGCACGAAAATCAGTATTCGAACGCCCCGACCAGCTGACCCACGACGATTTGTTATTGTGCTTTCGAACGCACCCCCGAAAAACCCGGAAACGACGCAACCAGTTGACCCACACACTCCTCTGCAAGTGGACGTGTACAGTAGTGACTTTTTTCAATTGAGCAATATTAACCCGTCATCATGGCTCCAAAGAAGGCAAGTGGAACTGCTGGTGGAGAAAAAAGTAAAGTGGTGCGTAAAACTGTTGACTTCAAGAAGGATTTGATAGCCAAATACCAATCTGGTGTGCGTGTTTCTGAGCTATCGAAGAAGTATGGCATGGCGAAAACGACGATCAGCACCATTCTGAAACACAAGGATGCCCTCAAAGCAAGTGATGTTGCTCTAGGAGCAACTGTGTTGACCTAGCAGAGGCCACAGATCTTGGAGGAAGTCGAAAAGTTGCTTCTTATTTTGTAAACGGGAAGCAGTTAGCTGGGGGTAGTGTTGGCGAGGAAGGGAGATGTCGTCTGTGTCACGACCCATCGGAACGGGAGTAGGACCCAAATGCAGGACTCGGACGATGCAAGGAAGTTCGGGGAGAAACGTTTATTATTCCGTGGTCGGGGATCGGGCAGGCAGTCAGGTGCAGCAGCGGTAGTTGGGACGTCGGGCGAAGAGAGCAGGCAGGAGTCGGTACACGGGAGAACGATCAAAGCAGGCAGAAGTGTCAAAGGAGTCAGGCTTACGGGGTTGGTCGGAGAACAGGCAAAGGTCGGTACACACGGGTTGTCGATCAGGGAAACTAGAGTGCTGGAACGGGACATGAACCTCAATGATCTGGCGCGGACCAGTCGTCATTGGGGTCATATAAATACACAGGATAATCAGCCCGCATGAGGCGCAGGTGTCCGCCTCCCAATCAGCGTAACCGCGTGGGCACCCGCACAGCCCGGATCATGACAGTCTGATGAGGCTGAAGGCAGGACAGTCTCAAGTGCCGATATAAAAGCTATCTGCGCCAAATGGTACGACATCCATAATTTTGTAGAACTCCATCTCCCTAACCAAAGCAGAATGTTGCAGAGCACTGCAAAATTTCAATGAAGTTGTTATGAGCCACTTCACGAAGGTGCTCAAAAGATGGCAGAAAGTCTATATTAGATTCTTTCTATGTTAAAAATGGGCGAGTCACTCCCACCGAAGACATTTGAAACAATTGTTTTGCATTGCTTTTTCTTTTGTTACATTAACTCTATCTCTACTTGCAAGTTATTTTTTTTCGTACGTTCCGTACTTTTTATGCAAATAAAAAACAATTTCTCTTTCTTTTCATCCTCATTATTGCTTGTTTAAAGTTATTCTGCACATTTTGTTCATAAAAAAAAGTTTACAAGGCTGGGCGCCGAGTTGCTCCAGATACGACAATGCAGTCCCAGCCTAGCAAATTACTGCTAAAGCATACATTTTAAGCAAATAAATATATTTCTTAAATGATTTAATTATATAAAGTATTTAAACTATACATGTATTCCTACTATGCAGTTTATTTTCAGGAAAAGCTGAAAAAAACCGCTTTAAAAAAATATATATTGTTTAGACTTGGAACGCATTATTTTATTTTCCATTCATTGTAATGGGAAAACGTGCTTCGGTTTTCAACCTGGAATGGAGTGTGTTCGGGAAGCGAGGCACCATTGTGCATGTGTATGTGTATCTTTGTCTCTCTCTCTCTCACATACACACACACATATTTATTACTATCATTTTGCTTATTCTGAGAAGAGAAGCACAAGAATTAACACTTGAGACATTTTACAGTGGGAAATTTTAATACTAAGTCTAAAGGAACTGCTGTGCATAGCGATGACTGCAATTAGTGTGAGGTTTGCCTAAAGGCATGTTATGTTGTTTGTCCACATGTGTTGCTGCACAATTTATGATATATTATGCATTCTTTAAAACATTTTAACACCCCAAATATTGATGATATTCATTTGCCCATCTACTGTGTTTTCCATTTTGTCTTAGCATTAAGCTAATGAATAATTACACGTGTAATTCTCCTTGTGTTTTGTTTGAAAAAAAAAAAAAAAATTAACTAGGAGTGGCATTCTCTCATGGTGTAGTAGTGGTACAATTTCCTTATTGGTGCGGGCAGCGTGGGTTCAGCCATTCTCATCCAGGACGATGTGGATGAGAATGGTTGTCTATGTCTATATGTGCCCTCTGACTGACTGGCAACCAGTTCAGGTTGTAGTCCGCTATTTTCCTGAAATCGGCTGGGGTATTGTCCAGCATCCCATGACCCTAACCAAGATAAATGGGTGGATGGAAGTAGTTTTTAACAGATTGAACCCTCTTTTTTGAATATTTTTTTCTTGTTGAATTAATGATTATTAACTAAAAACAATTAATCCTAATCTAATTTTATCAGATTGAACATTAAATATCTTGTCCTTATAGTGTATTCAATGAAATATAGGTTGAAGTCATTTTATTCTGTTTTGATTTATCCATCCATCTATTTCTGAGCCGTTTATCCTCACGAGGGTCACGGGAGTGCTGGAGCCTATCCCAGCTGTCAACGGCCAGGAGGCAGGGTACACCCTAGACTGGTTTCCAGGCAATCGCAGGGCACATCGAGACAAACAATTGTACTCACAATCACACCTGGGGGCAATTTAGAGTGTCCAATTAATGTTGCATGTTTTTGGGATGTGGGAGGAAACCGCAGTGCCCGAAGAAAACCCACACAGGCACGGGGAGAACATGCAAACCCCACACAAGGAGGGCCGAGATTAAACTTGGGTCCTCAGAACTGTGAGGCTAATGCTTTCCAGCTGCTCCCTTATGCCGCCTGTTTTTATTTATTTATGTTTAACACAACTTCAAAACTGTGCAAAGGATGTAACATACCAATAAGTTGTTCGCCGAAGTCAATGTGGGATTTGTCAAAGTAGACAAGAGGTTCTTTCATGGTGCCCACACAGAGGAAGGAAATAGAAAGAGACAGTGCCTCAATCACAAAGCTCCAGAATGACTCCACATCTTTCACCTGCTCAGCTACATATTTAAAGCACATCTGTTTAGAAACAAGAAAGAGCTCATGTTGAAGTTTATGTAAATCTTAATTCTTCAAATGTCTAACAGACTGCATGGTTGGCTTGTGGGAGGGAGATCCAGTATGTCCTATAAAATTATGACACAACTCAGGAGAATGATACTTTGAAGAAGTCTTCACAGAGGGGGAAAAAAAGGTAATAGTAGCATTACATACTATATTATAGTATATAGTATAGTATTGTATATAATATTACATAGTAGTAGGCAGCATGATCAAATTTTCACAGGCAAGAGGTTTTTGTTTCGAATCTTGACATAGACGCTCTTGTGTGGAGTTCTCAACATGGTAGCATCAGTTTCTCTAGATACGCCAACTTCCTCCCACATTCCAAAATCATGCAAGCAATGTTAATTGAAAAAATCTCTCTTGCCCTTAAGTGTAAATGTGAGTGTGAAGGGTTGTTTTTCCTTTTGGTACCCAGTGACTGACTAGCGACGAGGACAATGAGGGGCAGGCTGTGTCCCAATTAGTAAAGAGAAGGTAGTCGGGTAAAGGTAAAATGGTATAACATACCATATCAACAGATGAAAAATACTATATTTTCTCATATGTAATGTGCATTTCCACCCCAAAAATCACCAAGTCAGTTGTGTACATTATAAATACAGAAATGTCTAAAATAATAGCAGTGTAAAACTAGATTAATCCACGTTTTAAAGGAGAAGTCTGGTAGTTTGAATTAACAATGTATCCTATAGGTCATGTTATATGTACTGCACCCTGAAAATTTGAGGTTAATCCTCTATCATTTAATGGTGTTTTGAGAATATTTTTATCGACAATTACGAATTTTCATGGGCACTGCCATTTTGGCGAGTCACATAACCTACATGCACAGATGTGATGTATTACGTGCCCCAACAAAGGCTTGCTTACGTTAGGACACAATTATGGCCAGCACTGATTTCTCAGATTTATCCTCATCTGATGAAGAAATAGCAGTATCGGTTGATCGGGAAGATGGAGGAATACGTCCATACAGATTTGAACTTGTGGCTGTAAATAATGTTAAATATTCGGATGGTTCTTTGGACGGGAATGACGCGAGTCTGACTACGTGGAGGCCGACGCGCGGGACACACCATTCATCCATCCTATCGATTTTGGATTGCGTTTAGGCCACCCAGTGGAGGACTGCACTAAGGACAGCACTCGTGGCCATGAAGGATGGTAGAACCGATCAGTGAAAGGTAGGCCTTATATTGTGGGAAAGGTTGTTTTAGCCAACAGGGTGGCCGGGGTCCAGTCCTTCAATGATTCTTTTTCTTACTGGGCAGAACATGCCACCAAACATTCCATGGAATATTTCTATCAGAATTATGGGAAAATTTTGCAATACATTAAGGTGCCCGATCGTCGTGGTACGGTATATGAAGACACTACCAACTGGCGATGATTTCTTTGGTTGCGCACGTAGGTCATGTGACTCACCAAAATGGCGGCGCCATGAAAATTTGTAATTGCCGATAAAAATCTTCTCAAAACACCATTAAATGATAGAGGATTAACTTCAAATTTTCAAGGTACAGTACATATGACATGACCTATCGGATACATTGTTAATCCAAACGACCGGACTTCCCCTTTAAGTATATTTTATATTTTTACATGTCAAACAAGTTACCAGTAGGTGCAGTAGATTCTCACACAAAAACAAACAAGACCCAGCAATAATATTATACATACTCTTAAGGCTGCAATTGGGAAATTTGTTGAAAAGGGTGTGTTAAAAATATAGCAGTGTGGCATTCAATCAGTGAGGTGATCAATTTTGTGAAAATCAGGTGCTACCTTTTTAAGGATTAAGCCAGCACCTGTTAAATATGCATTTCTCCTTGAAGCCAGAGGAAAATAGGTTATTAAACAGATTGTCCAGAAAAACGGCATATTTTGATTAAAGGTTAAGAGGGGAAACCTTTTAAACCTTTTAAAGATGTGCAAAGAATTATGGCCTGTTCAGCTAAAATGATCTGTAATGCCTTAAAATGGAGAGCAAAACTAGAGATACGTGACAGAAAACGTAAGACAACCATTAAAATTACTCTCAGAGTAACCAGAGTAACAAAGGCTCAGCCAATGATCAGCTCCAGACAAAGACAGTCTGGAGTTTCCCATAAGTACTGTGACAGTGAGAAGGTAATCTATTTACAAGAATCCCCTGCAAAGTGCCTCCGTTAAAAAAAAGGAAGAGGCAGCAATTTTCCAAAGAACACATCAACTAGCCTAAAGACAAATTGTGTAACATTTTGGGGACTAATGAGCAAAATTGTTATTTTTGGAGTCCAGGAACCGCAGACAGTTTGTGAAATGACCCCGGAATCTGAATCCTAGCCACAGTACCCAGTAAAGACAGTGAAGCATGGTTGTGCAAATATCATGATATGGACATGTTTCTCCCATGTTGGTGTTGGGCCTATTTATCGCAGGATTGGTTTGCATTTGTCAAAATACTTGAAAATGTCATGTGAGAAGAGGACAGGGCCTTGAAATGGGTTTTTAAACAACACAATGACCCCAAACACACTAGTAAATGTGCAAAGTCTTGATTCCACATCAACTAAATTAATGTCATGGCGTGGCAAATCCAATACTCAGATCTTAATCCAATCAAGAATTTGTGGGGTGACATGAATGATCCTGTTTTTGAAGCAAAAGCATGAAATGCGGAACACCGTTAAGGAATCTTGGCGTGGAGCAACAGCTGAAAGGTGCACCAAGTTGGTTGATTCCATGCCACACAGATGTGAAGCGGTTATAAAAGTCATCATACAACTAAAAAATAGTTTAGTGATTACAAAGATTGTTAAATCCTAGAAACAAAAGAAGTTCGTACAAAGTAGTCTTGAGTTTGTAAAGCCAACGACAGACTGCTATTTTTTTTAAAACCCCTTTCAATAAATTGCCCAATTGAGTTAGTTCGTCACATTGGACAATTATTTCGAACACTACTGTAGGTATAGTGGAAAATGGGAAAAAAACTTTCACATTTTATAAATGTATGCTGTCATCCAGAGGTGATGATAAACCTTTACATTTTCATTCTAATATGCTATCACGACCTGGAGATTATGAGAACGGTGTACACTGTCACGACCCATCGGTGCGAGGGAGGACCCAAATGCAGGATTCCGGAGATGCAGAGGCAGTTTGGGAAAAGTGTTTATTCGTTCCAAGGTTGAGGATCAGGCAGACAGTCAACTGGAGCAGTGGTAACCAGGATGTCAGGCGTAGAGGGCAGGTCAGTGGGCAAGCCGGGATTGGTACACAGGAGATCAATCAGACAGAGCAGCAGTATGAAGAGCGTCAAGCTTACGGGTTGGTCGGAGGACAGGCGGAGGTCAGTGCACAAGGGTTCAGGATCAGGAAACGAAGAAATGCAGGAACGAGGCATGGATAGCAACGATCTGGCAAAGCCAGACCGTCCGCTGGGTCCTATATATACTGGGGTTAATTTTCAACGATGAGGCGCAAGTGTGTGCCTCCTAATCAACGCAGGTGTGTCGGGGACTTGCACAGCCAGGGCTGGAACTGGCAGGACCATGACATACACTTTCGTTCTAGTATGGCAATGCCAACTAGTGATTATGAAAAAGCTGTAGTCGTCACTTTTAATTCAATATGACGGATACATATGATTGCGTATACAGTATGTACAGTACAGTATGGATATATTTTGTTTAACATTAATCTTTTCTTGATCATTTAATTTGAAGGCCATTCAAATAAAATGAATCGTGTTTTGCCAGCGCCATCATGGTATCTTTAAAGAATTGGACCCACCTTACAAATTCTGCCTGGGTAATGAAACTTATGAGTACAACTGTGTGTTTTCTAATTTACTAAATAAAAGTAGGGCTGAGAATTTCAAAATATGAACAAGTAGATAAAAATGAAAGTATAAGATGTTCAAGTGTTTAACTTCAGAATAAAAACAAAATACATCATACATTGTTTTGATCATAGAAGGTAGGTAAAAGGTCAATTTTGAAATGTGTATTATACATGGGTGTGCATTATACATGAGAAATTATGGTAATACTTTCACTGGGAATGCAACTACATCAATAATGTTACAATATATATATATATATATTTTTTCCTTCAGTTTTAGGGTCATAGCTCTGTTGCTTCTTACCTCTGACCTCTCTCCTGGCAGAATGGTGCCAGATGGTGTAAGACAGCTAAATGGACTGTTACCAGTGTCTTCACACTTCCATTCAAATGAGTGTGGTTCAGTGGTTGGGTTCAACACAGTAAAACATCTGAAGAAGAGACAGCACACTTTTTAAGTTAACAACTAAAGTTGTACTCATGACCTCAACTTTTATATCCGTTTTTCTCCAACTATTTTATATGGTATTTCTTTAACCTTTTTGCTGGGGTAAAGAGGCCAAGCGTTTTACACTCTATCACTCTGAGGCTAGGTTCCAAAAAAGTCCTGAACTCAGGACTGCGTCGGTTGCCAGTAATGTAGTCAGAGTCTTCAAGGTCAAAGTGGCAATGGGGCAATATGCTGCGCCCACAAAAGGAGATAGTAGGTCCCTGAGCTCCAGGACGTAAATTAGGCATACTGAAAATAAAGTGCACAAACAGGGAGAACCCATCAGGCAATCATGTTATGTAAGCCTATTAGAAACAATGATTAAATTTTAGTCCTGGTTTTAATAAAAAAATACAAATTATATTGTTTCATGTCCTATTTTTAAATACCAAACGTGAAAACAACATCAGCATCTATCACAACCATTAAAGTGATTTTCTAGGTAAAAGCTTGGTAACATGTACAAATTAATGCTGACAGGCGCAATTTATGGCCATACTGTAAATTTTCCCAAACCACAGCTTGGCTGGATTGGGTTTTAAAATACTTTGTTTTAAGTACTAAGGTGAATTTTGACTTAGTACAGCTTTTAATGTACTATATCTGCATGTATTACCTGATTGTCAGAATTAAACTACCTGCAATGTAATTTGCCTTGGAACAGGCCTGCTTCCAAAGGTGAAAAGCAAATGTTGAAATTTTGCAAAGCGCCGGGCAAAATGATCCCAAGGCTTGGTTCCACAGTAAAACCGTGCATATTGGGTTTGTCTATCAGAAGAGACTTCTCACTGGTCAGACTGCTGGCAGGCTGTTCTTCAGTCGAGGCCATTGATGACATGCCGCCTGTTGTACATAAGCATGTGAATAGCATTGATATTCAAATTGACCAGGCACATATGAGACCACTTGCACAGAAAATTGATACGAGACAAGCATCTAAGTTTGGCTTTTAAACGGTAATAATTAGTGTCCATAACAATTAACACTCCTTAGGGGCAATCAATCTATATAACAAAATAATGGTTGTGAATTGCAGTAGTGTATGACATTGCTGCATAATAATTAGAGGCACAACAATATATATTGCAGTTTATACAGGCTCCAGCATGACTGTGACACTTCTGAGGATAAGTGGTACAGAAAATGGATGGATGGATGAATTTAAATACCTCTCTGAAAGTGTCAAGACAATGTGTGATTTGTTGGAGCAATTTTTAAATGAATATCAAGTTAAAATAATAATTTCTTGCGCACCATCTTGGTTTTGACTGCTTGGGCTGCTGCTTGAATCTGCCAAGACTTGCCAGGAAAACTCCAGTCTCACAGCACCCTCATTAACTATCTGAACTCTGCATAGAAAACAGAGGCATTGAATTGTTTGTGTTTATGTCAAACACACTGGCAATTAACAATACTGCTATAGAGGCTGATTCATTCAGAAGCAAAAACCAATAAGGGGCTGTTTTTTCATCGTCAACCAGCATTTATATTTATTACTTAGGGAGAGGAGTGTAACATGACTTACTGGTGAGTGCTGGTTTGGAAAGCCAAGGTGTCTTTGAATCGAATAGTTTCTGTATCGCAGCTAAACTTGACAAAGTCACAAACGACACTGATACGTAAATGCAAATCCCAGTCTGAGCCTTTGACCACAGAGCAACCTGGCTCTGCATGCTGTTTCTGCGAGTAAACAAACATACAGAATTCTGATCATAGATGCATATTTTTCTGGTGTTAACATCTATTATCTTTAAACATCCATACTTTATTCTTTCCAGTATTTTGTGGCTGTGTACATATAGCCTGTAATATTTTCTTTTGGTCATCCCAGTCAGGAACCTGATCCAATGGCTGCTGGAATGTCACCTGACAAATCTTGCATGCAATTGTCTGCTTCGTGAGTATCACTCGTGCTTTGGCACAGAAAATGACAGTCACTTCCTTAGAACAGCCTGCATGGAGGTGTCCTACCTGTAGGCATGCAATATGAAATACATAGTATTGTAGATATAGCAAAAGATGTATTCAAATACCATCATAATGTCCAGTTATTTGTTGTTGGACAATTTATCAAACTCGATTAAGGTTCCATTAATCATGCTAATAAAATCAAAGTACAGTCTTTAACCTGTCCTCTAGTGTTCATTCATTTTTCGTGATGCTTATCTTCACTAGGAGCGTGGGTGTGTTGGGAGCCTATCCCAGTTGTCTTGGGGTGAAAGCCAGGGTACACCCTGAAATGGTCGCCGGTCAATTGCAGGGCGCATAAAAACAAACCACCATTCACACTCACATTCCCACCTCCAGGCAATTTAGAGTCTTCAATTAACCTAGCATGGATGCTTTTTTGGGATGTGGGAGGAAACCGGAGAGCCCGGAGAATAACCACACCAAGATGGGAAGAACATCCAAACTCCACACAGACGGAGCTGGGATTTAAACCCCAGATCTCGGAACTGCTAATCAGTTGTGCACTATTCTGTCCCTCTACCAGTCATTAAATATTTATTCATGATGTAAGATGAAAATAAAATAAAATTTAAACTGGGAAACAAAACCAGTTTACTTATGCATTTTACTGTCACTAAGTTATTCTAGATCTTTTTTTACCGTGTCATATGAATCAACCCTGATCATACTGTCAGTCAGTTTCTTTCAGCATCACCACAGTGAGTTATCTCAGATGAATGCACATATATGTTTGGCATAATTTTTACACCTGATCCTCTTCCTGACACCACCCTTCTCAGGGAGTAGAGGCCCCAGTGGGATACGAACCCAGAACTCCTGGTTTACCAAACCAGTGCTCTAACCACTGAGCTACTCTCTTCCTCCTCTTATCATATTGTATTGCATGATATTGATACTGAATCCCACTAGCAGTGTTGTTGTGAATTCAGATTTTATTGGAAGTGATGACAGCACAATTAGTGAACTAATGAGTTGAATAATTTTATCAAACCCAACAATTTAAGAAAATAAATTAATAACACTTCTCCACTGTGTTTACCTGCGGTGAAAAGGTGAGATTGGCATCATCTGAGGGCCACTCAAACCTCACCACCTGGTTGCTGTTGCTGTGATTTGTCATTGTGAAACTCTCTCTGATAGGACACGCGACATGGCAGTGACCAAAACTGAGCAAATCAGAATAATCTGTGGGGTTGTAAAACATCAAAATTTCATGACTTTTTTTTTTTAATTATGCTCTTCACAATTTTTTATTATCATCATTATTGCAAATGCCTGCCCAACCATCAAGTGGGAAATGAAACAGTAAAGGAAATCTTTTGTTTGCTGTCATTTCTAAAAAACACCCACTGTCCTCATGTCCTCCCTTACAACATCCATCAACCTTTTCTTTGGTCTTCCTCTCGCTCTTTTGCCTGGCAGCTCCATCCTCAGCACCCATCTACCAATATACTCACTCTATCTCATCTGGACATGTCCAATCCATCGAAGTTTTCTCTCTCAAACCTTGTCTCCTAAACATCCAACTTTGGCTATCCCTCTAATGTGCTCATTTCTAATCCTATCCAACTTGCACTCTCCTAGAGAGAAGCTCAACATCTTAATTTCTCCCACCTGAAGTTCTGCTTCCTGTTGCTTCTTCAGTGCCCCTGTCTCTAATCCATACATCATGGCCGGCCTCACCACTGTTTTATGAACTTTGTCCTTCATCTTAGCAGAGACTCTTCTGTCACATAACACACAAGACACTTTCCGCCAAGTGTTCCTACTTGCTTGGACCAGTTTTTTTTCCACTTCCTTACCACACTCACCATTGCTCAAGATTGTTGACCCCAAGTATTTGAAGTCATCCACTCTCACTATCTCTTCTCCCTCAAGGCTCACTCTTCTCCTCCACCCCTCTCATTCATGCACATATATTCAGTTTTACTAATCCTCATTCCTCTCCTTTCCAGTGCATGCCTCCATGTTTCTAATTGTTCCTCCACCTGATCCCTGCTTCCACTGCATATAACAATATCATCTGCGAACATCATGATCCAAGGGGATTCCAGTCTAACCACATCTGTCAGCCTACCCATTACCACAGTAAACAGAAAGGGGCTCAGAGGTGATCCCCGATGCAGTCCCACCTCCACCTTAAAGGGGCATTCCACTGGTTTGCATCAGCAAAGTATCCAATAGGTCATGTAATATATACTCTATTTTGACAATGTGATGTTAAATCCTCTCTCATTTAATAGTGTTTTGAGAAGATTTTTAATCGACAATTACGAATTTTCAGGGTCGCTGCCATTTTCACGAGTCACATGACATACGTGCGCGGATGTGACGTGTTATGTAGGGTTGTAAATGCTCGATTACATGTGAAACCAATATGCTCAGTGCTGATTTCTCAAATTTATCCTCATATGATGAAGAAATAGAAGTATCGGTTGATCGGGAAGAGTGCGAAATACTTCCATACACAGCCGTGAGTGGCACAGCCGTGACCGGCTCTGTCGCTCGGCTCCTCGGTTGATCGGAAGACAGAGGAATACTACCATACACAGCCGTTCCTCCGTCTTCCTGATCAACCGACCGGCGGAGCTGTGAGCTCGCCCCCCGGGCCCCGGAGCTCGCTTGCATGTCTCGGGGAGCGAGGTCACGGCTCCCCCGAACCCTGGAGCTGTGCTGCTCATGGCTGTATATGGAAGTATTCCTCCGTCTTCCCGATCATCCGAGCAGCCGAGCTGCTCACAGCTGTGCCGCTCACAGCTGTGTATGGAAGTATTCCTCCGTCTTCCCAAGCTGTCGAGCCGCTCACAGCTGTGAATGGAAGTATTCCTCCATCTTTCCGATATACCGAGTGGCCGAGCCGCTCACGTCACATCAACCGATACTGGTATCAGTCGAGGATAAATCCGAGAAATAAACGCTGGGCATACTGGTGTCGCATGTAATCGAACCTTTGTTGTGGCACGTAACACTAACAATCCGCGCACATAGGTCATGTGACTCGCGAAAATGCCAACACCCCTGAAATTTGCAATTGTTGATAAAAATCTTCTCAAAACACTATTAAATGAGAGAGGATTTAAGATCACATTGTCAAAATAGAGTACATATTACATGACCTATTGGATACATTGTTAATGGATATTTATGCAATTAATGCGTCTAAGGTATTCTTGCAGAAAACCTGAATTTCCATTTTTAAAAAAAGGTGGGAAAGTGATTTCCCCCAGAAAATCAGTTGAAAAGAACAAGGATTATCTTGCATAAAACAAAGAAAAAAACTCAATTTTGATGGACCTTCGCGAAACTCAAATCCCGAAAATCCAGCACAGTGAAATGAAAAGAACATAGCTGTTGTTATTCTGGATTTAGTAACATACCTAATAGTTGACTGGTTTGGGAAAGTTGTTGAAAAATAATTTTAATACTCAATGCAACTAAACCATATGGGAATTACTAACATGAAACATACATCCTCTCCTCTTCATGAGTAATATTTGCTTAAAGCAATACATTTAAGTCTTACCTTCCTCATCATAATTTGGATTCATTTCTCTTGTTGGCTTTCTGATGTTGTCAAGGCTGACAAGTTGCTGGTAAGCCTCTCCACTTACTTGAATTGTGGCATTACTATACTGGCTGTCCTTTACTTGCACTGAAATCTTGTCATCCACCTTCAGAGGTTTGTTAGAGGAGAATGTGACCTCAAATTCAACCCTCTCATTAATATCAAGTTTCAGGCACGCACTGTGGACTAACCGAGGCTCTGTTGAAGAAAAAACTGAATCGAGATTGTTGCAAGCATTGTAAAGGCTAAACAAGTGAGTCATGAAAGGTATCATTTGTATGGTGATTTTATAATTGATTCAACACATACCACATAAATAATTGAAACAGCAATAGATTTAGCCAAATGATCTTCTACAGGATTTTTTTTTTGTTGTTGTTACCAGCGTTAAGGGTGTCCTCAAATTGAGAGAAGTGAATAGTGCCACATTTGTTGCCAAGAGCAGCTCCAAGCATTAACACACCGTGTTTATCCGTCATGTCAATCTGGACCTTTATAAAGCAAACAGCAGGATTGTAAAAAGAGTTGGCTTTGTCTCACAAATAATACAAATAACTGATTGTTATTGCTTTATCAGTATGTCTTTGTGATAAAGCAATAACAAAGTGTATTCACTCACTTGAGCTGGTACACTGCCATCGTTTAGCAGCACCAAGGGTAAGGAATTAGTACGACCTACTAATATCCGTCTGAAGTGCAAAACTGGATTTGATTTGCTGGATGGACGTATCACTGTCACAACTGGTAGACAGCCTTCACCTATTATGTCAAACTCCAGAACCTTGCTCTTTAGGTTTGTTGTTATTCTTTAACCAAGAGAGGGGATATAATCAATTAAATGGATACAAAACAGCATACCATCATGAGGCATACCTGCTGCTTTTATCGAATGTGGCTTCAAAAACCGCATTGTAGAGATGCATGGTATGAGGAGTGAAGCTCAAAGAAGTGAAGGCATGGGATTGACCAGGAACGAACAAAGTTGGAGAAGACAATTCAAAAACATCAACATTTCCAGACATCTGTAAAAATAATGGTCATTTTATACATTTTTCAACCGGGATATGTTGATCCGTCCGGAGTCGACAAATCTTTACCTTTATGCCAACATATCTGATGGCTAAGTTGAGCGTGTAAGGCACCTTGCTGTTGTTGGTCAGCTTTAAGCGAGCCTGAGATGTTCTCCCCACAACAATTTTGTTGAAAATAAACTTGTTCTCATCTAGCACAAAAACTTGTTCAGCATTGAAAAATTGTTCAGATGATAGCTGCCTGCTGTTTTGACACATATGGTGCTCCTCAAATATAGATGCCATGTCCAACACAATGCCTGGATGACAACAAGAAAAAAAGTCAATTAATGAAGAGAAGAATACAAATGGGGAAAGACTGCACCACTTGCTTGGGCCTATACATGGTACAGTGCAATTATTGAAGTTTATAGACCCCAAAGGCTTTACTTGGAATTTAAAGAATTATCCCCACGTGTGTGTTTTGTTTTTTCTGATGCCACCACTGAAGGGTACAATTGGCTGCAAAGACAAACAATGTAACTGTAGAACCTGACATGGAACTAACTGTGACATTTGAAAGGCTGTCTCCTCAGTACAAGATGATCCATATAATCAACCATGCATTTATTCATTTTATTCCAACCATTTTCTGAGCATCTTATCCTCACGAGGGTCATGGGGACACTGGAGGCAATCCCAGCTGTCATTGTGCAGGAGGCAGGGTACACCCTGAACTAGTTGCTAGCCAATCACAGGGCATGTGGAGACAGTCAACAGTCGCACTCACAATAACACCTAGTGGCAATTTTAGAGTCTCCAATTAATGCATGTTTTTGGGATGGGAAAGGGAACTGGAATGCCTGGAGAAAACCCATGCAGGCACCAGGAGAACGTGCAAACACCACACAGGCGGGGCAGGGATTTGGACCCGGGTTCTTAGAACTGCAAATCTGAGCAATTATTTTTGTTAAAATAATCCATCCACCTCTTTGGTGTGGATGGTGTGGAGCTTCTTTTTAATGGGTGTGCAAAGTTCCCGGAGCACGCTGGTATATAGGTGGATCAAGATCTTTCTAAAGATGAGTCCACATGAACGTGCTGATGCAAGAACTGTGATGAATCCTGCGTCCAGCAATTCTGTTCCTACCTGGCCTACAGACTTCAGCTATCAGTTTGTATGGTATGCCTTCAGGGTGGTCTGAGGGGTCACGGCCACTGATGTCGATAAGTAACTTCTGGCTCCAGCTGCCCAGCTGCTCAGCTACACACTCAACTGTCACTGCCTGGCGATTCCTTGGCTGCATTGTTCCAGTGCAAGGGAATACCGCAAACACCCCTGTGCTGAGTCGATTCTGGAAATGCAGAACAAGGAATGGAAGGTTAGACTTTCAAAGGGTTGATTTACGAGGCACATATAAAGAAATGATTGCTGTTATATAAAAGGATTTCTGGAGTGCCTGCGGAAATATTCCAATGTGAAGTAACACAGCCAGGTAAATTTTTCTGAATTCCCCATTTCCCAAATATGACTATGAGGAAGCTGTTCTGAATTTTGCAATGCTGTGACATCACAGTCAGACTACATTATCTGAAACACTTGGGGCTCTATTTTTGTAGACGATGAATCTGTAGCAGAGCACAAGAACTGGTGTATGATGATTTCCGTGAAAGCACAAGGCTCACTGTGCATGTTTGCCATTTCAGCAGAGTGTTTTGTGACAAGTGGCCATCCATGCACAATGAAAGTGTGTTTCTTTGACATGGCCAGACAGAGTGACAATTTGGTGGCAGAAAGTCAGTCTAAACTCATGCCTGGTGAGACTGTTACTGTAATTCTATTTTTGTGAGTAAATTCTGCGACGTGGGAAGCACAAGTCTCCAATGAAGCCTGTTGGTCCTGGTTTCGGTAATTTCATGGACCAGCGCATTTAAAAAGAGACATCTGCGGTGTTTGGTGTGGGCATCACCACATCCGCCTTTATTCCTGAGCAATTGAAGCAGGTTCTTTCATCCCCTTTAAAAGAGACAGAAACACAGTAGTCTAAGATGTGTCTGTATATGTGGAAGAGGACTCAGGAATTCCTGCATGACTGGAGCACTGAACTTTAGGGTTGTCCTGATTGGATTTTTTCACTTCCAATCCTATGCTTATATTGCAGGCTTGAGTTCTGGGTGATACTGTTATCGGAGCACTTGTATTGTGTTTAAGACAATTTAATCACACACAATACAACACAAAACAATAAAATAGAAGTAGAAAGACAGTTTAGTAACGTGTAACACGAGCTAACTAACTTGAACAACTTCTCCAAAAGCAGCAATAATAAAAAAAACTCTGTCCCCGTCCGACGACGTAATCCAGGGGTCGGGAACCTATGGCTCGCAAGCCAAACCTGGCTCTTTTGGTGGTTGCGTATGGCTCCCACAGCCCTGGTGTGTGCTCATTGTGTTCTGGTCGATCGCGAGGAAGTTCTGGTCGATTGCGATCAGATTGATGTCTTTTTTAACATTTTGGCACCGCACAAAACTTTCTTTAACAATGACCTGCTGCACGGCCTCCAATGACAGCCACACACTCTTCTTCTTAGTTTAGCTTGCACCGTCCCCTCTTTCACCCTTAAAAGGGGTACATTCATAATTACAAATGTTACAGTTCTTACGCAGCCTATCATTGTGGTTTATGACAGAGAGCTTATCCGCTACCCACCACCGGAATTTTTTTTTTTTTTTTTACATAAAGACATGCCTCTGTCATCAAGCATTGTTGGCAAGAGCACGTAAGTGGGGACAAATGAAAAAATCCAACCTGCAGACCAGCTGATTGTGAAAACTTGGAACGTATTCCCATCACATACCACACACCGCGGCGTGTGAATATTGCTGTACTGACAATGTTTGGTTATACCGATGCATATGAAGTCTTTCTCACATTTAAAAAAACATTAAGACGAACCTACCTTCATGAATAATGGATGAAAGTCTCAAAGGCTGCATGAAGTTTAATTTATGGTGTATGAAACGGAGAACTAAGCCATCAGCAAAGAACTCGCATTAATGGTAAAAAAGTACTTTTGTCATCATTGGTTAGCAACAGTTGAATGTTATATAATGAATTTAGAGACTTATTGTACTCTTAAAGTGTTGATCTTACATAAAATACACGAATATACTTGTATTTAGTTTTAAAAATATTAGCTTTTGGAATTACATTTTAAAATATTTGCCATTTATGGCTTTCTCAGCCTAAAAGGTTCCTGACCCCTGACCTAATCCTTCTCTCAGAACGTCACAAAAGATCCGCATCATATCGGTAGTGTCTGTGTACTTGTCCGATAGCAGCAGGATGAATAAAAAGCTCCATTGGCAACCAACAACGTAATACTTCTCTCAGAATTTAACAGACGATCCACGTCATGATAACGTCATAAAGTTTCTAAGTCAGGGGTGCTAAATGTGTCGATGTTCATGGGCTGGCGTTGTTGTTGTCGCTCGTCAGGCGCTGGCGTTAGCCTCAACGTGGAGGTGGATCAGGCGGGGAGATGGTTTGGCCGTGTGCGGGGAGGAGAAGGCAGTTCTCCCCCCCACACCAGCCACCGGTGTCTGGGCACCCCTTTGCCCGGCATGGGTCCTCCTGAGTACGCTACATACACAAGAACAATTATAGGCCTGTCATTTTGAATATTTCATCAGGTTCCTTGTCCGTCTGTCAGGGAGTCTGTTGATAGTTAGAAGTGATCTGCTTATCATCTAAATATGGCTTGAAACGATAGCGTAATATTTCCCTGGTCACTTCACTCAATTGTGAGATGTTCTCTTCTTCAAAAAGAGGTTCCGTGTCAGAAGGGGCGTCGGAAAAATCCGAAAATATCTACTGTTCTTCTCCCATAGGAGTTGCAAGCAATATGGCTGCCATCGGGATGTCAAGAGAGACTTCCGCAACTTTACCAATTAATGACACACTCTCCGCTAATTTTTTTTTTTCGTATAGACATTGAAGTGAATAATATTATATGTAGTTTTCATAACAATATCGATTTTAAAGGGCCACTGTCATGAAATGCGTGATTTTTAGTATGTTATTAATGAAAAAAAAAACAGCAGATGATAGGGACCCATGCGTTTTTTCAGCACAAAACATGATTTTGATATATATAGCTTTTTGTAACTCCCGCCATGGAAGTCCTCTCGAGGGATTTGTTTTCGAGAAGATCAGGAAGTGATGTACTGGGCAGGAATGCCCTCAAGTGTACTCGTTTGTTTCTATTAGTTTTACCTCCGGGAAGGGAGCTTGTTGTTCCTTCGTGTTAGCCAAAATGCAGGCTCGTTACATTGCTGGATATTGCTTGAACACTCGGTAGGATGGATTTAACCTTTATAAGTTTGCAAGAGACCCGGTTCGTCGTGAGAAATGGATTGCATGGGTGCAAAGGACGAGAGCTTCGTGGGTTCCAAATGTCAGGTACATGTGTATAGAGCTACTAAAAAAAATAAATAAATAGTTGGGGCGGGGGCAGTAATCTGTCTCTCATAACGTAACAAAAGTTCCACCTACATATGACAGGGGTGCAAAATATGTCGATGTGCGCGTCGGCGCCGTGTCCTCTGATCATGGCTTCGTCCGAGCTTCAGTGTCGCACGAGCCACCGCCAAAGCAGTGCGTCGTGCACGAGCCGGCAGCCAAGCAGTGTGCCTCGCAGAGGAGCTGGTGGCCAAGTCGTGTGCCCCGCAGATGAGCACGGCTTCGGCCGAGCTGGCTCATTCATACATACACATACATCTAACTATGGCTCGAAACAATAGGGTAATATTGCAATGGTCACTTCACTAGATTGTGAGATGTTCTCTTCTTTGAAAAGAGCTTCTGTGTCTGAAGGGGCGTGTCCCATAATGGGGGCCACAGCGTGTTTTCAATGGCGAATGTCCGGGGTGACGTCACAGACAGTAAACGCAGCCAAAATGGCGACCACTTGGATGTTGAATGACACTTCCGTAACTTTGCGCATGGATGACGCGCTGTCCGCTCATATTTATTTTTTCGTATAAACATTGACGTGAATAATGTTAGATGTATTTTTCATTACAATATCTATTTTAGAATGGTTATAGGGATGACACTTGACCTTTAAAATGAATATATGGCTGTCAGTTGACCTTTAAGCAACCAACATTCGCATTCCATGTAAGCTTTCTTAGAGACTAAAACCTAAACCATTGAACTCGTTGCATAAAAACTTCACTTATGCTGAGCAGTGAAAATAAAGATCGAGGCACCTTGTATTAAAAATGACAAAACATAGGGAGACAAATCAACAGTGTACTGACATAATAAAAGTATGGATAAAAAGTTGGCTGTTCACTTATTTCCACAAATAGTTTTACCTGTGAGACGTTTGTATCTTTATGAAAGGACTCGCTCCTCATTTTACTCCCAGTTGTATGAGACTTCTCTGATGCACTCTCTCGAGCAGCTTTCTTACTGTGACCAACAGAAAATATAACTTATAATCTTAATATCTTACACTGTACATGAAAAATATGAACATCACACTTTGAACTGTTTTCTCTATGTATGTATATGTATATACTGTGGGAATAGAAAGTATTCAGACCCCCTTAAAAGTTTCACTGTTATATTGCAGACATTTGCTAAAATTGTCTAAGTTGTTTTTTTTCCACATTAATGTACACACAGCACCCCACAGTGACAGAAAACATTGAAGATTTATTAAAAAAAAAAAAAAAGAAACATCACACAGCCATAAGTATTCTGACCCTTTGCTCAGTATTTAGTAGAAACACCCTCTTGCACTAATAAACATGAGTCTTTTTCGGAGGATGCAACAAGTTTTTCACACCTGGATTTGAGGATCATCAGCAATTTCTCCTTGCAGATCCTCTCGCGTTATGTCAGGTTGGATGATGAATGTTGGTACACAGCCACTTTCGGGTCCTTCCAGTGATGGTCAATTGGGTAAGTCTGGACTCTGGCTGTGGCATTCAAAAGCAGTTACGAGTTCTTCTGAAACAACCCCTTCATTATTTTAGGAGTTCTGGGTCATTGTCTGGTTGGAAGGTAAATCTTCAGCCCAGTCTTAGGTCCCGAGCATTCTGGAGAAGGTTTGTGTCCAGGGTATCAACTCCACCTCATTCATCTTTCCTTTGATTGCAACCACTCATCCTGTCCCTGCAGCTGGAATAACACCCACAGTGTGATGCTGCCATGACCATGCTTCACAGTTGGGACTGTATTGGACAGGTGATGAGCAATGGCTGATTTTCTCGACTCATTCCACTGAGAATGGAGGCCAAAAAGTTCGATCTGAGGAAAATCCACGTGGGCTTTCATGTGTCTTACAGTTGAGAAAGGCTTCTGTCGGGCTACTCTGTCGTGAAGGCCCAACTGGTGGAGAGCTGCAGTGCCGGTTGAGTTTCAAGAAAATATTCCCATCTCCCGGCTCCATCTTTGGAGCTCAGCCACAGTGATCTTTGGCTTCATCTTTACCTCTCGCACCATGGTTTTTCTACCCCGATTGCTCAGTTTGGCCAGACAGCCAGCTCTAGGAAGGGTTCTGATTGTCCCAAATTCCTTCTGTTTAAGGACTATTGAGGCCACTATGCTCTTAGGAACCTCAAAGGCAACATAACTTTTTTGTAACCTTGGCCAGATCTCTGCCTTGCCACAATTCTGTCTGTGAACTCTTCAGGCAGTTCTTTAGAGCTTGTGATTCTCATTTGCTCCGACATGCATTGTGAACTGTAAGGTGTTATTTACACATGTGTGCGGCTCCCCTAATCAAGTTTGATTAATGAAGGTGTAGAATCACCTCAAGGATGATCAGAAGAAATGGAGTGCACACGAGTTAAATATGGAGTGGTACAGCAAATGTCTGGGAACTTATGGCTGTGTGATAGTTCAGTTTTCCTTTTTTCCTAAAATCTGCAAAAATGTAATGTATTCATTTTTTTCTGTCCATATGGGGTGCTCTTTTATCAATGAGGAAAAAAAATGAAAAATTATTTTAGCAAATGCCTGCAATACTGTATAACATAGAGTGAAAAATGTAAAGGGGTCTAAATACTTTCCATACAAAGTGTAGGTATATATCGTACACAACTACATGTATACATATTTGTATAAAAGTGACAACGAATGATAAAGCGGAGGAAATACATTTCTGTTGAAGTGCTGTCATGCTGTGGTACTTCCTTACCCTTGCCTTGCTCGAGGGCAAATGTCAATGCCCACACAGGAGATGGTGTAATGTGTCTCAAACATTCCATTGTTCTCAATTGTGAAAGTTTGAGTTTTCTTGGAGCCATAAACAAGAGGACCAAAGTTGATGTCACAAGAAGGTGAGATTGTGTACCTACACCAGACAAGACCACGGTATGTTGTAATCACTGCATTACCAAGAATACAGTGCAGTCATTTATGAGACAAAAGAACTTTGTTTTTGCATTTATACAATTAAAAATCATCATAAAGTTCTTTCAACAAAATATTGAGTCTAGCATTAAAAAGGTACACATTTTCTACAAAAAAAGAAGACATTTGAATTAAACCTGGAGAAGACGGATTGGACTGAGACAGTGATGGGTAAAATGGCTACAATATGTCCTCCATCCCCACTGCTGGGCTCAATCACCTGTAGTAGACAAGTACAATTGCTTACAATACTACTACAATTTTTTACAGTGTAGTTTTCCATCCATCCATTTTCTGAGCTGCTTATCCTCATGAGGCTGGCGGGAGTGCTGGAGCCAATCCCAGCTGTCAACAGGCAGAAGGCAGGGTACACCCTGAACTGGTTGCCAGCCAATCGCAGGACACATGGAGACAGACAACGGTCGCCCTCACAGGGGCAATTTAGAGTCTCCAATGAATGCATGTTTTTGGGATGTGGGACGAAACTGGCGTGCCCAGAGAAATTCCACGCAAGCACAGAGAACATTGAAACTCCACACAGGATGGTCTTCTATCTATCTATGATTAGACAGATTGATTTAAAATTAAATCTAAAACTGTATACTGTGTGTGCCAATAGTCATACCTGACAAGAGAGGACAGGCTTATCTGTGATTAAGACTTCTTTCTTGGGTTTGCAGACGATCTGAATGGGTGTGTACTTTTTGCGAGGAATTAAGGTACCAGTGGAGGGGGACATTGTGAAGGCCGAGATTAGGTTTGGGTTGTTTTCTCCAACTAAAATCCTAGTGAAAGAAAGATTCAGCAGGAAAAGGATGTATTAGTACAACACATATTCTCTCCATATGAGTTTGAACAAAGGTGTAAAAATAGCACAATGTAAACCCAAGAGTCTCAACTCACTTGTATATAAATTCATATTTTCCTTGGTTTTTCAGTTTGATGGTACGTTCAACCTCTTCAAAGACTTTTATAGTTCCAAAGTCCAGACAGCAATCTGCCATAAAATGATAAGTATTGGTTGTGTTAAAAAAAAAAAATGTAAGACTATAACATGTCAGTCATTGTGTCACTGGTACTACATATTGTATATTGCAAACTTCTGATTTAAACCTGGTGTGATGTCCAAGGCTACATCAAAGGCTTCAGCAGAGACCTGTATTTTATCAGTGTATAAGATGCCCAAAATATTTTCTGCATCTGAAACCTGAAAAAAATGGAGTACATACAAATGAAAAACACCAATACAACCTGCCCTAATAAAGCTCAGAAAATGGATGGTTGGATTAATTATATTATTATTTATATTATTATATAGCTATAGTGTTTATTCATGTGTACTTTCTTTCATTCATTTATATTCTGCTCATTCTCACTTACGCCACGGGCATGCTGGAGCCTATCAAGGCATAGTTTGGGTGAGCGGCAGGGTAAACCTTGAACTGGTCACCAGCCAATCACAGGACACATATAAATAACCATTTGCACTCACATTCACACCTACGGGAAATTTAGAGTCTTCAATTAATCTGCTATGTATGTTTTTAGGACAAAGGAAGAACCAGAATCTCCTGAGAAGACCCACACAGGCATGGGAAAAACATCCAAACACCACTCAAGCGAGGCCAGATTTGAACCCAGGTCCTCAGACCTCACAACCCCGAGACAGATGTGCAAAGAAAGTTGGTTTGGCAAAATAGGTCCCAGTTAAAGTAAACAATTTTAAAATTAAAAGAATTTTGCAAAAGCTTTTTCCAGAGTGGAAATCCGCCCGCTATCTTTTACGATGTTCCGATCCGAAAAAAAAACAAAAAAAAAACAAGTGAAACAAGGACATACACAGGGTCCTAAAGATATATATATCCATCCATCCATTTTCTGAGCCACTTATCCTCATGAGAGTCGCAGGAGTGCTGGAGCCTATACCTGCAGTCAACAGGCAGGAGGCAGGGTACGCCCTGAACTGGTTGCCAGCCAGTCGCAGTGCACATAGAGACAGACAACAACCGCACTCACAATGTAGTTTCCAATTAATGTTGCATGTTTTTGGGATGTGGGAGGAAACCGTAGTGCCCGGAGAAAACCCACACAGGCATGGGGAGAGTTGAGCCCCAGACCTCAGAACTGTGAGACCAATGCTCTAACCAGTTGCCCTACTGTGTTGCTAGCTATATAGTTTTCAAATAATCAAATTAGAGTTATAGTTTTAATTTCTGAATCGTACAAGGAGGAATTATTCATTTGATTTGATATATGTGATGTGGGACTTTGTGAAAAAAATAATCTAATGAATTTGAGACTTTGTAAATAAGTAATCTCTTTTATTTTAATCGTATAACATTGTTTGTCCCAAAGAGCAAAATGGTTTAATTTAAATGGGTTTTGGTAGCTGACTAAATCAAATAACTGACACAAAGAGAAATTGTGTTAATGGTGGAAAAATGATTTTAACTTCATTTCAAAACAAGACAGTGGAAAAATAAATAGACAATATCCCCTGCCAAAATTAAACAGACCCAAAGTTAAAGTGCCATTTAAGGAATGTTTTTAGAGAACAGCCTTGCCTTTAGATGCTTTCATCCACTTCCACCATTTTTTGTGGCTGAGCTCTGATGTTTGTGTTTGTGGAAGTAGCCCCTCAAATCCACCACTTTTGTTAATGATGTCATCATGTATTTAAGCCTCGTGTTGTGTCTTACGTTGCCAGTTCGTTATACGTGAGTTTGCACGAATACATGGGTTGCTTTTTAGTGCATGTGCCTTGTTACCACATCCCAGTGTTCATGTGCCACCATTGTCACATCTAGTCTTGTTCATGTTTTAAGTGTTTGCCTTTTGCAACGTGTTTTTGTGTTTTTGCCGTTTTGGACAGCCTACCTGTGTTTTGACCTCAGCCTGGTATTAAACCTCTCTCTAAACCACATCCTTGCTTCGAAGTCCTGCATTTTGGTCCTACCCCTTTGTCCCCTGCACGTGACAGTCAGTGTAATCGGCGTACCTGGAAATCATGCACTGACAAAGGTTCCGCCTTATTTGCAATACAAAATGTGATTAAATGGTGCGAATTTTTTTTAAAGATAATAATAATTAATCGCAAATAATGTGTTGAAGCCCACCACCAATTAGGGTAACTGTAGTGTAATAATTGCTGAGTTTCCTTATACTGAAATCAAAACGAATGGGAAAACAACTTGCTATACAACTATAGCAAGTATGCTATACAACTATAAATACAACCGTGTAATTGCAATTTAGAACATTATCAATAATTAATAACCTAATAATTAACATATAAATATTATATTAAACAATAGTAATTGTAGCAGGCAGGGAGGACAATATCATTTACTGTATGTATATATGTGTGAATTTAAATTTATTATAAATCTTTTCAAATTAGTTTTTCTTAACTCATCACTTCTTGCAGCCTCACCTTGCTTCTACTTTTATTTTCTTTTGTCGATTAAGATAATGGACAACTCTATACTTGTCCCATGTGCTTGTTTTTATGCATTTGAGTCAACATTAGCCTTTATCTGGAAGAGAAACGCATGTCGATCAAATCCATCCCCACGATGACGAACAGTTAAAATCACTCATGGCAGAAGTTCACTATGTAGCACATCATTCATTGGCAAATCGCGAAGGGCTCACTCACAGCAATAGTTCAGAACACTCCCTCCCCAACCTGTAAAGTTGGCTGCTTATTGGTCATTCGGTGGTGATTGACTAGTGAGTGACAGAACGCAGCAGTTATGCGTCGTTGTTCCGTGGCAAATCGCAAATGATAGTTCGATACATTCAGAGCAGTCTCTCCACTGTCTTCATTCTGGCTGTTTATTTGTAAAAATTCATGAGTGAGTGACAGAACGCTGTAGTTGTGTTTCCATTCCCAGCCGACTTGCTCGCAAGGAGCTGACAGAACTGACAACACAACGAAACCACTTCATAAGGTGATTGATTCACTTCAGTACGTTGACAAAAAAAGTTCATCCTTTTGAAAGAACAACGCTATTGATAAATGTTAATTGTTTACCACAATGTCATGCACACAAGCCTAATGGTAGCTTACCTCAAGGCGTAATTGCTTTTTAATATTCAATGGCTTTTTGGCCAAAAAGTGCATGGTCAAGAGGAGGGAGGAGTTAGGCAAGACGACACTGTGGTCCTGAGATACACTAAACTCATCACCGAGTTCCTCTATCCCATGAAGCCTCCAAGATATTGGCAGAGGTGTCCTGTTGTGGAGCTTCACACTTCGACTCTCCTGCCTTTAGTGGAGAAGAAGTTATAATAGAGAAAAAGTCTCTTACACATAGGACACATGGGAAACATGATACTGATTGTTGAAAAATAACTTAAATATCTGGTACCTGTGAAGTAGAACCCTGTTAAAATTCAGACGCTTGCTTTCCAGCTCAAGCTCTGGTCGTACTCCCAAACAGGATAGAGCAATAGTGAAAACCTCTGGATTGTCCTTGATACAGCACACAATGTTGTCCTTGATTTCTCCTGGAGTTGTTGGGTAGGCCCAGACAGTCAGTTCCTAACAAAGTGGAATAATATCCCAATAAAATACAAAAATCATCATCTCTGAGGTAATTTGAAGACAGCATTACATTGAATTTTTTTAAAACTTATTAAAACAATACATAAAATCAAATTTGTACACTCAATTTCTGATTTTGGGTATGTTTGTGACATGAAGCCCAGAGGTATTGAGGGGTTAGAAACTAACACATCTGAAGGTCGGACAAGATGTGTCACGTCCCATCTGAACGAGAGGTCGGACCCAAATGCAGGAACTCGGAAGACGCAAGGTAGTTCAAGAAGAGACACGTTTATTGTACGCAGAGGTCGGGGATCCAGCAGGCAGTCCGGTGCAGCAGCGGTAGTTGTGACGTCGGGCGAAGACAACAGATGAGCGGACAGGCAGGAGTCGGTACACGGGGAAACAATCAACGCAGGCAAAAGGATCAAGGAGTCAGGCTTGCAATGTTGGTCGGAGAACGGACGAAGTTCGGTACACACAGGATCAATCAGGAGTACGAGTGCTGGAACGGGACATAAAGGTCAACGAACTGGCGGAGGACCAGTCGTCACCGGGTCCTATCTATACAGGGGATGATCGGCCCGCATGAGGCACAGGTGTGTGCCTCCCAATCAGCGCAGCCGCCCAGCTCGTGCTGAAGCGGCAGGATCATGACAAGATGGAAAACCAGTGGTTTGGAATATTCCTCCAAAAAAGAAAGACACCACAAGTGGACTAAATGACAGATGTCCAAAAGCTCGACCAAAGAGAACAGCATCTTATGACAAAACATTCTCCTAGAGAAGCGAGGTAACCCAAAACACCCTGTTGTAGGTTTCTGATCTTGGGCCACACCCTGTTGATGATCGGCCAGGGTTGCGCAGTCGACATGTGTCACACGTGGTGCATACACCTGGACCGTGAAATTTTCAGGATGTTGAATCTCTGCCAGCAACCCACCACCTCAGTCCCCCTTACCCTATTTGGACAATCGGCTAAGGGGAGGTAATCAACGCCCATTTCACAAATAGGCATGCGGTCCAGAACGGTCTCTGATAATATCACATTGTGATGTCAACTCTATGTTTGGTTACCTGTTCCTGGTCAGGTTGTAGAGTCATATTGGGAGGATCTAGCATATAGGTGATGGCCTGTGTGTCATTTTGGAAGTAGAACTGAACCTCAGCCTCTAGTCCTGAATTGTTTTTGATCACCAATCTCTCTGTGTTCTCTGGATACCGATTATCCTTGTATCTGCACAGACAGACATAGCCAAGTAATGTGCAGCAGGAAAAAAAAAAAACCACCATCTTATTTGCTCTTCTCACCTGTCTCTCGTCTTGCTACAGAGTAATGGTCCAAATTCATAGAATCCAGGATTAACTACATAAGACCTCTTAAGTCCTTGAATTAATTTAGGCACCTCTCGACAATAGGGAAAAAGAATCCTGTTAGAAAATAAAAAGAATGACTTCAAGGCATATCTCATAAAAAAAATAAAGGCACAGTCTGTAAACTCATTGAAGTCCTGTCAGAAATTCCAATAGGGGTTTCACAGATCTAATTGCAACATCTGCAACAATATGACTGTTCAATAAGTGACTTACTTGTAGTCTTTGCAGAAGGAGGGAAATGTGCAAATCCCTTTGCAGAGGAGTTGGTAAACTTTGTGGGTCCCAAGTAGCTCAAAGTTGAAAATCTGTTCAAAATTCCCAGGAGAGCCAGAGTAAAACCATATCTTCAGCACTACTTGCCCCTTAGCTGGTACAACCCAACGAAATGTTGTCAGGCTGCATACAAAAACATCAACTCATAGGGATTAATTTACCAGTATCTCGAATAGCTGACTGCAATCAAGCAATGAAGTTTGAAGTAATGGAATTAGAAGTGTTATTCGGAGTGGGAAACAAGCATGTATAAAAACAAATAAATCGATTACTCTGAGAATTTGCTATAATTTTGGAGAGCCAGCAACCACATAAAGGTATATATCATTTGATCTAACTCATCCTGACCAGCTGGTAATTTGATGTACAGGTACAGTATGTGACAATCCTGTGTTACATTTTGTTAAAAACTTGAAACAGCTACCTGGAAAACTGCTCTGGGAGGGGCAGCATCAATTGTCACTGAGCGCAGAAATGACCAACACACTTGGAAATGCAGACATGAAGGGAGTTTTAAATGGCATGACCAGTGGTGCCTGGTGGACATTTCTCCAATGGGAAGAAAATACACTATTTCGCCAAAAATATTCACTCAGTTGCCTTGACTCAGGCGGCATGATGGCTCAGCTGGAAAGCGTTGACCTCAGAGTTCTGAGTTCCCGGGTTCAATCCCAGACCTGCCTGTGTCTAGTTGGATGTTCTCCCCATGCCTGCGTGGGTTTGCTCCAGGCACTTCAGTTTCCTCCCACATCCCAAAAAATGCAACATTATTTCGACACTCTAAATTGCCCCTAGGTGTGATTGTGAGTGGGGCTCTTTGTCTCAATGTGCCCAGCGATTGGCTGGCAACCAGTTCAGGGTATACCCTGCTTCCTGCCCGTTGACAGCAGGGATAGGCTCCAGCACTCCTCCGCCCCTCGTGAGGATTAGTGGCTTAGAAAATGGATGGATGGATGCCTTGACTAGGATATGAATACAATATAAACGACATCCTAAACTTAATCCATAAAGGTTCAATATGACAATGATCCACCTTCTGCATTTAAATCATCTTATCAATCATCTTAAACTCTTCTGGGAAGGTTTTTTTCCACAACGTTTAGGAGTATTTTTATGAGACTTTACTACAATTTTTCCAGCAGCACATTTCTGAGGTTACACACTGATATTGGACAGGAAGGCATTTGCTCTCGGTTTCAGTTGTAAGACAGCCAATTGTGTTCGACAGAACTGAAGTCAAGATTGTGCAGTCAAGTAAAGTTCATCCACAGCTAACTCTTTCATCAATGTCTTTATAAACCTTGATTTGTCCACTAGTGCACATTGATGTTGGAACAGGAAAGGTCATCTCCAGTGTTCCTATGAATTTGACAATCTTCAAAATATTTATCCTTGAGCTCCAGTGAAAAGAACTGTAAATGCTTCATTATATCAGGATGTTTTGGACACCTACTGTTCCTCTTCCTGTTCCAACACATCTGTGCATGAGTGACCAAAGCAATGTTCGTAAAGACATGGATGAGATGATTTGCTATGGATGAACAATGTTTACATGATCTGAAAAGTTCTCCCCATTGCCTCTCATTTTGCCTGTCCTAATCTTGTCCTGCTTCACGTGCTGTTCACACATGCCATATGCTAAGTAAAGATGAAAAATCAGCCAGAAAAACGTGTCTCAAGTTTGATAAATCACACTGAACAAGATCAAGTGCAATATTCATGAAATTGTAGCAACTCCCTTAACAATGTACAAAATTAACCTGTTTGGCAGATTAAATCCCAGATGCATCTGGTTAGAAGGGCTGCTTCCACATCTGCGCTGTAATCAAGCTTGTACCAACATTTGCAGCGGAAAACCTTTAGTTAATAAGGGCCACAGCCACTGCAAGTCGCAGGTACCACAGATGCACTGAGCTTGGTCATTTTCATTCTGAATCTATACATCCCCTTAATAAGCAATACAATCTAAATATATACCAAAATTTTAATATTGACATCAATTCTATGGCAATTTAAAGAACAAGTTACAATTTAGAGTAACGTGTTTTTCTACCAATGACAATGGAAAAATAATATCCATCTATTTTCAACAACACTTATCCTGGTTAGGGTTGCGGGGCACTGGAGGATAAGCTAGCTGACTGCGGGTTAAGGCGGACGACACCTTGAACTTGTCAGTTGCAGGGTACATGTAGACGTGGACAACCAGCCGCAGCCACATCCAGACCATCACTGAGAGGAAACCGATATCACGCTGCTCACACCAAAATCGCGCAAGTGTATCACTACACCATCAGTGACAATAAATAAATAAATAAATATATATATATATATATATATATGTATATATATATAAAACAGAAAAGCTATGCATACATTAAAAACAACAGCAGCAAACATGGCAACTAAAAGGCTGGCAAAAATTTCTCTTGTGGAGGGGATTAAAAGAACGCCATAGATCAAATGTACTGTCAATAGTTTTATAGTCGTACCTCTGATTGCGTTTCTGCTCCACACTTGCATGGTGTGGATCTTGTTCAGCGATGTCAGACGTGGAAGACACAAGTGCAGAAGTTAAGGTTTGTTCCAAGCCTTTAGCTTTTGGAAGGGCAGCAGGCCGCTTCACACTCTTCTGACTCTCTCTACCCTTCTTATCTTTCATATTCAGTTTTGCACTTGCTCTGCGACCTTTTGGTGCCTTGTGGACAAAAACATACAACACTCAGTAATTTGTTTACAGCTTTTTTAAACACCGCACAGAGAAGGAAACCACATACAATCAAGACATCATGGAAAGATGTCAGTCTGAAGGAGCACACAAATGGCAACAGAGCCTTGCTCAAGTGTACCTCGAAAGTCATCAGGTTTATTTATACATGGGGAATATTATGGAAAAATCACTTTTTAATTGCATGTATAGTTATGCATTTGGACAAAATTAGTGATACCCTTTTGTTAATGAACGAAAACACCTGATTATCACTGAAATAACTTGCAGTTGACAAAAGTAATGACAAACAAAAATGTAATGAAAAGTTAACCAACCAGACATTGTTTTTGAAATGTGGTTCAATAGAATATATATATATTTTTAAAAGAAACTCATGACAGGCTTGAAAAAAATAGCAACCTTTAATTTGTTGTTGTTTGTTGTTATGTGAATTTTCAACTTACTTTTATTTTATGTATTCACAACTTGTTTATTTTTGCTTTTTTTTTTTTACTATGTCTGCTGTCAAATTGACATTGCAAATGATAATCTCTTCTCAAATGTCTTACTTGGATGATATATTTCGCTGCCCAACTTTTTGAGGGAATACGTGCAATTAAATAATTTCATTAACTATCACCCATCAACAGGTATTTTGGTACATATTGAGGAAACTGCCCTTGTTGTCTTGGATTAGAAGGGCGCTTTTTCATTCCACAGATGTTCAACAGGATTTAGATCAAGGATCATAAAATGCCACTTCAGAATCGTCCCTTTTGCTCTTAGCTGTTTTGGGGTGTTTTTAGTTGTGTGTTTTGGGTCATTATCTTGCTGGAAGGCCAACGACTTGTTACTTATACCAAACATTTGGACACGAGGCAGTATATTTCTCTCCAGAGAAAGATTGTCTTGATATTTCATTCTACCCTACAAAGATTAAAGAAAAAGCAGAGGAGCCACAGCACAGAACCAAGGCTACTTCATGTTTCAGAGTTGGGAAAGTGCTTTTTTTCTTGGTATGTTTTACACCTTCTCAAGATCAATTATGGGAAATTCAAGCCTTGCTTTTCTATAATTTGCTGACAACTGTGGTGTCCTCCTTGGATATCCCCAATGACATCCCTTTTGCCTCAAACCAAGACAGATAGGATAATATGACTGATGTACAGCATCTTGACCGTGTAGTGTACCTTCAGTTTCTTTCCAGGTTCCTCTCTTCTTTGGCTAACACTTGTGTTATGTGTCTCTTCAGTTTGTCATCCAATTTCCTCTTACAGCCATGGCCTGGGAGGTTGAACCTTAAGCATCTAAATAGTAAATGTAACTGTTGCCACAGAAATCTCAGATTGCTGTCTGTCTGTCAGTCTGATAGCCTTTACCTTGAACATACTTCTGTGATTCTCTTTCAAATCTGCTTTGATAACTATCCATCGCTTTCTGTAATGCATGTACACTGTGGTACGCACCATGTTACTAAGCAACAGAGTAACTACTTGTCACCCTTTAAATAGACTGACTGATTCCAAATTTAAATGTACCTGTGATGCTAATTCGATGACAACCTCAGGCACCATTGTGGATTTTTATTTTTCATGAACATGCAGGTTCCAAAATGTTTTTCCATGTGAATAGTTGCGTGCCTGGAGTGCTTGCCCATCTACCAAATGTAAAATTAAATGTTCAAGTACATCTTTTTTTTTTCAAATCTATTTCTCAAAGTGTGTGGAAAATTGTAATCATTTACACAAAATCACCCCCACAGTGAACAACTGATTTGGCAGCCAGGCTAGACAAAGATCAAACATTTCCAATCAGACTGCCAAATGCTCAAGTATGGTTAAATCAGCCAGAGGTCACTTAAATTCTGACCAACTCTCAAAGACGCAAAGGTGTAAACATCACTTGGACTGGAGGCAGCCTCAGAATCCCCAGAAATATTCAATAAAATCACAAAAACAAAATCACTGGATTAGTTGTGTGTTCCTTTGTGAGAAAAATGGCCACTAGAAGAGTTGATAAAGTTATTAATTGGTGAGAAATCAGTCAGAGTGCTTCATGAAGTCTCGCTCGCTCAGGCAAAATGGCATGCTATTTCTCCGTCCCTGGTAATTATGGTAATGAAAGCCATACTCGGCTGTACTCCTCTAACCTCAAGTGATTTCAACCAGACTGTGACAAGATATCAAATACACTATAATTCTGTACTTTTTCTGTATTTTGACAGAAGTATGTACAATGAATACCCCCGTTATTCCATTTCTCTGCAGCATAATAGCTAAATGCTGGTTTACCAAGTTTGCTTTGGATTCTGTGCTCCACTATTTGCCCTGACTATGTCGATCTCAGAGTCCCACTGGGTTTATATTCCATTAGCATTTCTTTCATGAATTAAGGACCTCGACCAATTAGTGATTTATAGATCAGTAGCAGAACTTCTATTCTAAAGCTGACTGGGAGCCAGTGTAAAGAGTTTAGAATTAAAGTAATATGGGCTGACCTCTTTGTACTGGTCAGAACCAGGGATGAAGCATTCTGAATGAGCTGCAGGTGTTTAATGCTCTTTTGGGGAAGTCCATTCAGAAGACCATTATAATAGTAGAGTCTACTTGGGATAAAAGCATGGCTGTGCTTCTCATCTGCTTGGCACATGCAAGCCTTCATTCTGTGTATGTTCATCAGATGATCGATATAGTTATAGTAATTGATTTGATGGGACTTTTCAAAGTCAGAGAGGATTCTATCAGTACACCCAGGTTTTTGTACTTGGGTCTTTTGCTTTTTTTTTAAAGAGGGTGACTCTGGGTATTGACTAAAAGCAGCTCACTTTTCTTTATTACCAAAAACAATTAAATCAGTTTTGTTGTAGGTTGCCCTCTACCTGAAATCTGTAATTCCCCTCTGCCTGAATCCCCATCCCCCCTAAATCAGCCATTGACAGTGTTAACAATTACAGTCATTTGAACTCAAACTAAATTGCACTCAAACACATGATCATGAAGTGCTTTGAGAGGCTAGTTCCACATCACATTAGAGGCTCACACCCTCCCTCCTTCGATCTCTACCAGTTTGCCTAGAGAGGAAACCGCTGCTGCTTATCGCAATAGCGCGCCAAACTCCAATGAGCTTCCTGCAACACAAAGGGAAATATGTGAGGCTGCATTTCATAGACTTTAGCTCAGCTTTTAATACTATCGTCTCAGGTATTTTGGTTGACAAACTCTCCCTCCTTGGACTATCTTCTTCCATCTGCTGGATTAAAGACTTTCTCACAAACTGTCCACAGTCAATCAGACTTGGCCAACACCTCTCTTCCTTAATCACCCTCACCGCCGGGTCCTCCAATGTTGTGTACTGACCCCTCTCCAATACTCTCTGACTGCATACCAGCCCATCCCAGCAACTCAGTCATCAAGTTTGTTGATGAGACCACCGTGATTGGGCTCATCTCAAAAAAGATGAGTCTGCTGACAGAGATGAGATTGTAAATTTGTCAATGTGGTGTTCAGCAAACAACTTCAAACAAAACACCACAAAGATGAAAGAAATTATCCTGGACTATCAGAAGTGGGGCATGGACCCAGTCCCACTGTTCATCAATAGGGAGTGTGTGAAGAGGGTCCACTCCTTCAGATTTCTGGAAGTCTACATCACAGATAAACTCAACTGGACTGTAAATATCATGACGGTAGTGAAAAAGGCCCAGCAACGACTTCATCTCCTGAGATTATGCAGGAAGAACAATCTGAAAGGTAAGATGCTGCTGGCTTTCTACAGAACCACCATGGAGAGCATCCTCATAACCTGCATCACCGTGTGGTACATGTACAACAGTGGACATAAAAACCCCTGCAAGGAGTGATCAACAGCGCACAGAAGATCACCTGGTGCTCTCTGCTCTCCCTAGCGGACATTCCCAACTCCTGCTATCAAATAAAAGCTGCTCACCACCGGTTTAACCTGTTCCCCTCTTGACAGACGTTACAGGTCCAACAAAACATGGACAAGCGTACTCAAAGACAGCTTTTTCCCTAGAGCCATCAATTCCTTAAACTTAAAAGCATTAAAATTTCAGTACTGTAATTTAAAATTATGCATCTCAACTCTGTTTCCTTGCTTTTTTTGGTTTTAATAATCTTACCAAGGCCTGGACACGTTATGCATTTATTTATTCATTTTTACGTTCTTTTAGCAATGACTATGCCTTAATTGTACATTTTTTAATATGTTTTTTTTTTTTTTTACCTCATATCTAAGATGTTCTATTTTATTCATGCAAGGACGTTATGGAGACGCGCTTATTACGTTGTATGCACAGTCATATAATGATGACATTAATGGCTTTTGATTTGATTTTGATTTAATTGAAGATACCGTGTCCTCCTTAATTATTGGCACCCCCAGTTAAGATGTGTTAAAAGCCTTAAAATAAATTCAGTGTTTATTGCATAAGAATACTGTTGCACTAAACATTTTAGGAAAATGTAACCTTCAACTCAAATGAATTGTAAGAAAATAAAAAAATCCCTGACTAAAAAATAATTATTTTTCATTAATTCACCTGTTCCACAATTATTGGCACCCTTAACAATTCCCAAGAAATAAATATAATTGAAGCATTTCTGTCATTTCTACAGTACTTTGCAAAGTTCACCAGAGTATGTAGGAACATTAGATTAGTAATTCACCACTTCCTGTTTCCCTGGGGTATAAATATGACATGACACAGAGGTCATTTCTCTCACCAACTCTTAAACATGGGAAAGACAATGGAACACAGCATACAAGTGAGGTAGATGTGCGTCGACCTTCACAGGTCAAGCAGAGGCTACAAGAAGATTGCCAATCAACTGCAGCTGCCCATATCTACTGTGAGAGGAATAATTAAGAAGTTCAAAACAACTGGAACAGTCGTAAACAAGCCTGGATGAGGACCCATGTTTATTTTGCCACCACGCACAGTGAGGAGGATGGTAAGAGAAATCAAATGATCTCCCTAGCTCACTTTTTCAGAATTACAACAAATGGTAGCATCCTGGGGTCACAAGGTCTCCAAATCAACCATCAGGCGCTGTCTACATGCCAACAAGCTGTTTGGGAGGCATGCACGGAGAAAACCTTTCCTCACTCACAATCATAAACACAAACGTCTGGAGTTCGCCAGGCCGTATAGGGGCTTCAACTGGGACCATGTGCTTTGGTCAGATGAGAGCAAGATTGACCTTTTTGGCAACAAACACTCTAAGTGAGTCTGGCGTGCCACGAAAGATGTGCATGCTGAAAAGGACCTCATACCCACTGTGAAGTATGGGGTTGGGCCAGTGATCCTGTGGGGCTGTTCCACTTCCAAAGGCCCTGAGAACCTTGTTAGGGTGCATGGCATCATGAATGCTTTGAAATAACAGGACATTTAAAATCAAAATCTGTTGCCCTCTGCCCGAAAGGTGAATATGGGTCGTCACTGGGTCTTTCAGCAAGACAATGACCCTAAACATATGGCCAAATCTACACAGAAATGGTTCACCAGAAACAAAATCAAGCTCCTCCCATCTCAGTGCCCAGACCTCAACCCCATTGAAAACCTGTGGGGTGAGCTGAAGAGGAGAGGAACCAGGTCTCTGGATGATTTAGAGAGATTCTGCAAAGAGGAATGGCTGAAGATCCCTCTTTCTATCTTTTCCCATCTTGTGAAAAATTATAGGAGAAGATTAGGTGCTGTTTTGTTGGCAAAAGGGGGGTGGAACAAAGTATTAACACCAGGGGTGCTAATAATTGTGACACACATTATTTGATGTCAAATAATTATTTATGTGGGATTTTTTTCCCCACTAGATAAATGCACTTGTATTGAAGGTTGGATTTTTCTCTTTTTTTCCATGAAGGTCCCATATTATTTAGAAAAAATATATATTAGAAGCTAAAAAACACATCTTAACCAGGGGTGCCAATAATTATGGAGGGCACTGTAATTTTGGCTCATCCAGTTATTTATCTGTTCTAGACAGTGAAACAACACCTCAATTGGACTATAATCATCTGGAGACACTGCTAGATATAACAGTGTCATCTGCATAGCACATGATAGTCAAAATTAAAGTTCTGAAGAATTTGACCCAAGGGTAGCATTAAGAGACTTTACCTTGATTGATTGTACATCTTCATCATCTTCCTCTTTTCTTTCATCTTGTTCATCTCCAGCAGAACGACTCAGAAAAGTGAAACAATTACAGTTTAGTTGTCGTTTAGCTCGCTCCCTATTTTTGGGCAGATGAATCACTGAGAAGGTAAGAGGAGGAGGGATAGAAAGTGTGCCTGTTCCCAACCCCAGATCATCCAGTACCTATGGAGGTTCAAAAGCCAAACCAAAAGACATGAGTAAGAAATATACTGCCGGGATGAATCATAAATGCAGGATTAAAACGATATTTGTTGGCTCTACCTCATTTAGTGGAGGCAGGGCTTTTCTTTTGAACAATTCAACTACATCTGGATAGTCTTTGCCTGTGAGTTTAAGAAGGATGTGAGGGATGATGTTGGGTTTCTCTGCTGCCTTTTCTGCTTTGAGGGCTGTCTCAATCTGATTATATGGAGATGGGATCTTGCTAGTCGATTTTTTGCTCTTCTTTGCCGCAGGAGTCTGTAAATAGGACCAGTGGTATGGACACTGAAGATTCCAGAAAATGAAAATTTTCAAATACAACAAATATTACTCTGTGCAAATTAATCTGTCTACAAGTAGTCCATCCATTTCATGAGCTGGTTATCCTCACAAGCGTCACGGGAGTCCTGAAGCCTATCCCAACTATCATCAGGAAGGAGGCAGGGTACATCCTGAACTGATTGCCAGCCAATTCCAGAGCACATGGAGACAAACAGTCACATTCACCTAAGGGCAATTTAGACTATCGAATCAATGGATGTTTTTGGGATGAGGGAGAAAATCAGAAGGCCTGGAGAAACCCACGCAGGTACGGGGAGAACATGCAAACTCCACACAGGCGGACTGGGATTTGAACCTCGGTCCTCAGAACAGTGAGGCCAATGGTCTACAGCTGTGCCACCACAAATAGCTTAATTGCAAATGAAATGTAACAATGTAAGACAAGTACCTGTTTTTCTGTTGGGGGCTCTTCTGGGGCTGGTGGAGGCTCCTGACCTGGAAGCGGGACCCTCAACATGCAGTTTACACGGTCCCAATGTTGAAGAATGTGTTCCACCTGAGTTTGGATCTTCTCATATGCATTGAACATACTGTGCAGTTTATCTATCGTTTGCTAGGAAAGATGATGACACAAGTAACACAAATAAACTCCCAGAATGTTGGTTTGAAAATCTTTTGAGTTGATCGCCAGCCAAAATTGACAAAGTAATGCTTTATTCTGTTTAATGGTCAACCCACCACTTCTGAGTCTTGATCAGATTGCATGTCTCTATTGGTTTCATCTTTGCTCTTTTCGTCTTTGCCCTGATCTTGATCTTTCTTGTCCACTAGTGATTCTTTTGAGGATGGTATTCGAGGTGCGGCCATTGCACTAGATGGCTAAAGGGACAGGATCATTTAAAAAATAATTACTTGTATTTCTAGCTTGCATACATATCACGGGTAACATTTTGTAAAGGCCACTTTGGAAAGCGCTTGCAAAGGACTTTCAGACAAAATAACCATACATCCATACATCCTGAGCCGCTTATCCTCACAGGGGGCGTGGGAGTCCCAGCTATCCCAGCTATTTATGGGTAGGAGCCAGGGTACACTGAACTGGTTGCCAACCAATCACAGGACACACAGAGACAAGCAACCATTTGCACTCACAACCATACCTAATGGCCCCGTCACACCATGACGTTCTGGTCAACGTTCTCTGAACATTTCAATCGTTCTATTTTTCAGCATTCTCAAATGCGGATGACACATCTGGCATGTGATTAACGTCTGTCTAACGCATGACTTAATGTGTGTCTAACGCACGAGAAGCGTGTAACAGCGACCAAATAAGGTACCCCTAAAAACCATTAGCGTGTGCTAACGTGTCACTGTCACTTTGTCAACGTTAGACGAGCGTGTTGAGCATATGACTAAACGGGTGAATAACGACAGAATACCGTTTTACTGGCGTGTAATTTTTACAGTGGAACGGGAACAAAAACGTTGGAAATTTCATACTCACTTCAGTTGTTCTCGTGAGTTTGAACAGTCAGTATCATGCCGCCTAGACGAAAAAAAGGTGGGGTGCGGACTTCAGCCACTAGCGCTGCAAGTAAGAATTCAAAGCATCGGTTTATATACCCATATGCATGGACTTTCAGGAAACACTCGAATAACGCTCAATGGACGCCAAAGGACGTTCGTTTGATTTTAGTTACACGTTGTTTGAGCCAGGGGATTGTTCAGTGGTCGTTGAGCGGTCGCCAGTGAGTCGTTCACTGCAAAGCAAATGATTAAGAAACAACCAAGTAATGCTACAGTAACGACTGACTAATGATAGCCAAACGCATGCAACACTCGGCGAACATTAGTAAAACGTTCCACGAATGTTCTTGAATGTTCTGCAGCATTTAAAATTAAACGTTGATGAACGCTGGTCTAGGTGAGAACTTTTGTGCGTGTTCAAAACTTTCTTTCCCGGCTCCACATACCACCAATGTCGCCACCTTCTTGATCCATTTTGGAGAATTATTTGGTCATCTATGTGCACTCTGCTAGGTTCTAGTAGACACTCTGCCACAGTCGCAATTGCTGTTACTTTGTTTCTTGTTACAGAAAGGAATGTAAAAATGGCTAGTGGAAATGGCCAAACAATGCAGCCTGTGCCATTCTCGTCAACACCAGCCGTTCCGACACATCCGACAAGAGGAAGGACTGTAGTATATACGTATTCAAAACAGGACGCGTGGGTTGGGCTTACTGCAGGATACATGCAGTGACATCAGCGCGGTCACCTAAGTGCGGATATAATGAAGCCTTTAGGGGCTTCAGCAGGGACTACTTCATTTCAATTTCATTTTCATTTTCTCCATATTTCCTTTAGGATGCATTCTTCAGAAGCTGGTGCCATTTTGAGCCATTACTCCCTATGGTTGTTGCATTGAAAACAAGTCCAAGAATGACAATACTCTTAAGACAAAATATATCAATGCTTAAATTATGTAATATTGTAAACAAAAATTATATCCATCCATCCATCCATCCATTTTCTTAGCCGCTTATCCTCAAAAGAGTCCTTGGAGTACTGGAGCCTATCCCAGCTGTCATCGGGCAGGAGGCAGGGTAAACCCAGAACTGGTTGCCAGCCAATCGCAGGGCACATAGAGAAAGACAACAGCCGCACTCACAATCAGACCTAGGGGCAATTTAGAATGTCCAATTAATGTTGCATGTTTTTGGGATGTGGGAGGAAAATGGGGTGCCCAGACAAAACCCACGCAGGCAGGGGAACAACATGCAAACTCCACATAGGCGGGGCCAGAATTGAACCTGAGTTCTCAGAACTGTGAGGCCAATGTCCTCCAGCTCATCCATGGTGCCATCCAAAAACATAATAAGTACAAAAATACAAAAAATAAGTTAAAAAGTACAAATGGAGAAAGTTAACGGAGATGTTCTGATGGGCTGCCAAATCATAGACGCTCATAACTTAAAAAAGGAATGATATCTGCTTGAAAACAAAAACAAAAATGCTGTAAACACCTACTAAACAGTATGAAAGGGTGGAAAAGTACAAATAAAGGGTATTTTTTTTTTAATGAAAAAGTTTTTTGAATAAAAAGTGCCAACCTGCTTACTGTCCACAGAACCCTTTTTCCGTGAGACTTGTTTGCTTTCCTTAACTACACCCTTTTTAGTCTTCTTTTTTAACTCTTCGAGTTTCACTTTCTTCAAATCATCCTGCTGCTTTTTGTCCTTCTGCATTTTCATGATTCGCTCAAGAACTCTGACAGATAGAAATATATAGTGTTCAGTCAGTGTCAACGAAGGTTAATGAAGGTACATTATTGTGAGATCTGGAGGTGACTGGAGGTGACTGTACAGTGAAGAAAATAAGTATTTGAACACCCTGCTATAGTGCAAGTTCTCCCACTTAGAAATCATGGAGGGGTCTGACATTTTCATTATAGGTGCATGCCCACTGTGAGAGAGATAATCTAAAAAGAAAAATCCAGAAATTACAATGTATGATTTTTTTTTAACGATTTATTTGTGTGATACAGCTGTAAAATAAATATTTTAACACTTGGGAAAACCAATGTTAATATTTGGTACAGTAGCCTTTGTTTGCAATTACAGAGACCAAACGTTTCCTCTAGTTGTTCACCATACTGCAGGAGGGATTTTGGCCCACTCCTCCACACAGATATTCTCTAGATCAGACATGTTTCTGGGCTCTCGCCGCGAAACACGGACTTCAACTCCCTCCAAAAATTTTATATTGGGTTTAGGTCTGGAGACTGGCGAGGCCATGGCAGAACCTTGATATGCTTCTTATGGAGCCACTCATTGGTTTTCCTAGCTGTGTGCCTCGGGTCATTGTCACGTTGAAAGACCCAGCCACGACCCATCTTCAATGCTCTGACAATAAGAGGAGGAAAGAGGTTGTTCCCCAAAATGTCACAAAACATGGTTGCGGTCATCCTCTCCTTAATATAGTGCAGTCATACTGTCCCATGTGCAGAAAAACACCCTCAAAGCATGATGCTACCAACCCCATGCTTCACAATCGGTATGGTGTTCCTGGGATGGAACTCATTATTCGTCTTCCTCCAAACACTGTTCGTGAAATTATGACCAAAAAGTTCCATTTTGGTCTTATCTGACAACAAAACTTTCTCTCATGACACCTCTCTATCATCCAAATGGTCATTGGCAAACTTAAGATTGGCCTTGACATGTGCTGGTTTAAGCAGGGGATCCTTCCGTGCCATGCGTGATTTCAAGCCATGATGTCTTAGTGTTTTACCAACAGTCACCTTGGAAATGGTGGTCCCAGCTCTTTTCAGGTCATTGACCAAGTCCTGTCGTGTGGTCGTGGGCTGATTCCTCATCTTTCTAAGGATCATTAAGACTCCACGAGGTGATATCTGGCATGGGGCTCCACTCCGATTGAGATTGACCGTCATGTTTAGCTTCATACAGTTTGCAGCTGTATCACACAAATTGTTAAAAAAATCATACATTGTAATTTCTGGATTTTTCTTTTTAGATTATCTCTCACACAGCGGACATGCACCTACGATGAAAATTCCAGACCCCTCCATGATTTCTAAGTGGCAGAACTTGCAATATAACAGGGTGTTCAAATACTTATTTTCCTCACTGTTGTTATGCCATCATTACTTGAGTTTCTTTTGCTTCTGTCGTTCATTAATACGATCTTTCTCTTCCTCTGGCAGAGCTTCATATTCCTCTTCATCCAAGTTCTGCAGCCACTCCTCCTCCTTTTGTGCTTGTTCCTTCAGCAATGCATCTGTCCAATGCCCAGTGCACATTTTTTATGACAATTAATAACTAAACATGGAATAAATAGTCCGTATGATCATTGGGTAAGTTACTGAGAGTTACTCGTACTAAATTGTAAAATTCTAGGTGCATATTTTTTTCTGAAAATAATAGTTTTATGTATTAATTTACCTTCAGCTTTTCTTTTTGCCCTCATCCGAGCTTTTAGGGCACTGTATGTGTCAGATAAGTTGATCGCGTAAATGTGTTTACGGTTATTGAGGGCCTTGAGAACAACTTGAAGAGAGTATGCCACTGACGATGTATAGACTGAATCAAGACCATGAATTATGATGCCACAATAGCAGTCATCTGACTAAATCACAAGAGCAACCATAAAAAAGAAGAAAAAGGTAATGATTAAATATATCAATTGTTTGGTAAAAATAGAATATAATTAATTGCATACTACCTGAAACCTCTCTGCCAGGATATCAACCAGGAGTTGTTCAGGCAAGAGATTGCTGAGTGTTGTCTTATTCATTGGCTGAAACAGAAGCCAAGTCAAGTCGAATTTATTGATAGAGCGCATCATCACAAGGTAATGAGTGAGCTGTACATGACTCAAAACATTTTTAAAATAAAGGGTATATGATTTATAAACAAAGTAAACTTAAAATCATGTTCTGCCATGCAGTTCCGCATTTGTTGCCTTGAGGGCGCATCTGCACCCTCTCTTTCGCTCCCCTCTCTCTTCACAGCACCCGTCTTCAATTGACCCCTCCCTACAGGGCACTTAACCACGCCTCCTTAAGTTACGTCACCCCACGTGGGCTAACCTCAGACAAACAATTAGCAAAACTGGCGGCGCAGGAAGAAAAGACTAGAGCAAAATTGTCCGATTTACCAGCTGATTTCTCACTCGCATTCTTAGCGAATAGTGAAATATCGTTGAAAAGCAGACAGCAGGGCTTCAAGTATTTCAGCGAGGGGTATTTCAATGGTATTTACATGCATATCGACGAAGAAAACATTGATATTAGTGCGAGATCTTTCCAGAGTCAGAGGAAGAGCGAGAAGTCACATAATATAATATATTATAACCCAAAGACAAATTCGTCATTGACAGTTTCCTATTTTCGTGTTACATATCACACTTGTGTGCAGAATCTGTATGTGTATCCGTATAGCCGTTTGTGAACCGCCGTATGAAGGAAAAGAAGGCGAGGCTTGATTTACGAGTTGTTTCGCTTGTTTTCTTTGTGTAACGTCACGCGCTCCCCTCAATAATTATTCTTGAATTATTGCCGAACCTACGTAAGTCCCGACCGAGTACAACAATCACTACTTTATAGTGTCCTCAAACATCCTTCCTTCAGTCTTGGTGTCTCGGTGCACGTCGAAGGCTTTTTAGGACTCGCTAGTCCAGTTTAGCTTAGCTCGGTAGCCGCCAACAGACACACGTTTGTGCAGTCAGATCATCGCAAAATATCGCTCAACACAGATCAAGTGTGTCAATCATTCACACGTAGCTATGTTATGGAAGCGAAGAACTGCTAATTCATTTATATGAGACATGTATTGAAAATCAAATATAGGGCATACCTTCGTGCAAACATAGTCCCGTTTAGCTTAGCTCCCTACCTCTATTACCCTTTCCTCAATAATCTGTTCATCATCACACATCTGCCTCTGCCTGCTCTCGGGTCCAGCTCTTTGTACATGAGAGAAAACTTTGGCCACCATGGAACCAGAAAACTTGGAGGTGAGAACGACTCCACTCACCCACCACAGAGTCTCTATCAATGAATAAGAACGGACAGTCCAGGAACTCATGGAATCATTGCATTCCCACGGGTAACAGGTATTCCTTCTTTCTTCCCATTTGCAACCCGACCCAATTCCATTACACCATCCACCTGAGCCCGCAGCCCCCAAGCCACTCTGCACTCCATACAAAGAACCTCATCAGAAGATTCAGTGAATTGCTGAGTTGTCGAAAAAAAAGTCCATAGAAGACTCTTTGTTGCTTAGCAAGTCATTTCTTGTGTACTAGAGTCCCGAGACGACCGAAAAACACAAACGTAAACAAAACCAGAGAGCACGTACCGAAGGCCACCCCGGATACAGACAGGATTGACAGATTCACAGCCTGAATGACCCGCCATGGTAGGGGACTCGCACCAAACTTTGGGCGGACTGCTTTTTAATCCTTCAATGTCGGCTCTTTGTTGGACAAAATAACTGGGAATGACCTCACTTCTGGAACTTGATGTGTTTTCCTGACCTCCGGAGGCTCAGGCCATTTGACTTTCATTGAACTTTAATGCATTTCGGGGCAGTCACCTGCAGCCCAGGAGCTCCATTCAGGGGCACCGACAGGCAGGGGCTGGGATGGGACGGTGGGTCTTCTCCCAGCGGACTTAATCAATGCTATCTTATGACTTATGCTCTGACTTGGGAGTTTCAAAAGTCAGTCAAGTCACTTGCAATGTCCCGCTGTTAGCCTGTGTCATGGCCCCCCTCCTGAGAACTAATCTGGCCACCTTGGTTTATGTATTCAGTTTTCGCTAACATGTTCAGATTTGACCTCCAACCATACAGTTATCCTATTGATTAATCCAAAGAAGCATTTGTTACTAACCATCACGGCAATGCAGCACAATCGTCCACTGCATTATGGTAGAATTCCTCCCCGGTTCTCCATTTGTTTGCCTCTTTTTCTGTTACTCCTTAAGATGTTTGATCACCCTGTCCAGGGCAAAGAAGCCACACGTTGTCTCCTCTTGGTCTCACAAGGTTCTAGGTCCATCACCG